>NC_041387.1:85341998-85349865 GCF_002162155.2 Triticum dicoccoides | reverse complement strand
CGGGGAGGCTGCCACGGCGAAGCAGGAGGTGGCCGGCGTCGGCGCGCGTGCGTCCAGCACGCAGCTGCTTCGTGCGCTGGCACGGGAAGAAGACAGGAGAAGGGGCCAGGTGGGCTGGGCCGCTGGGGAAGCTGGGCCGGGCAGGTAAGCAGGTAAGTGGCCCAGGTGGCCTCTCTCCCCTTTTTTTTTCTATTTTGTTTCTCTTTTCTATTTCTATAGTTTTGTTTCTGATTTAGTTTATAGCCCAAATCATTTTAATAAATCCTGCAAATAATTGTGGCCATTAAATGAATTATTACAAAGGCCCTTAACTATTTTCAGAATTGTTGGAGCATTTAAAAATATTAATAGTATTTAAATGCCCCAATTCAAATACAATATGGATTATTCAAAATTCCATAATGGCCCAAAAATATTGGCATCATTTTTGGTAGAGGTTTTTCACCTTTGTCAAAAATCATGAACATTTTTGAAAGCCATTTGGACTTACATTGAAAATATTTTAGGTGAACCTAGTGAATTCCTTTAATGCTAGGGTTTGAGCAATCCCCATTTCAAGTTCATTCAAAAGTTAAACATGATGCACACATGAGGTCTGGCCTAGTGCATACCAGAAGCTAGGGATGTGACAACTCACCCCCACTAAAACAAGAATCTCGTCTCGAGATTCGAGCGTAGGGTAGGATGAAGGGGAAAACGCAAACTAGTACAATCTTTCCGATCCAGGGTGCACTTCAAATGAACGTTGATTTGAACACCATCTTTGTCTTGATGTCTTGCTCTGAGAAATCCTGCCAACATGACATGGAGGGAAGAAGGAGACTCTAGAAGGGTCGATCTTCTCGAAGATCGAACAACTCACGGAATGAGACATAGGACCATCTCTCGGTTGAGACACGAGATACACATCAAGAGGGGTGGAAAGAAACGGATGACGAAGGTTCACTAGGTAGACAACAATTCCAGACTCAAGAATGTGGTAAACGATTGTCACATAGCGAGGAGTTGAGTTGCCATGATACCACGACGAAACATCCTGGAGGAGGGTGATTCGTAGATTATTTCCTTAAGTGGCAAAAAGAATTACCTTTGATATAGAGATCATTGAGACTCTCTATATCAGCCTAAGGCAAATCACAGCAATCGATTGGCGGGGGTCGGTAGAATGGCATACTCGGACTTGGATGATGTGGATTACCTTGTTGAAGACAACGCAATGGATGAATTTGCTTATCACCGGAAATGGAAGAGACCCATGGTAGAATGGCACATTGGCGGTGCAAGCTAGGAACAAAATGCAAATGCTAGGAATGATTCTGGTAACTGGGGAAGAACCCAACAATAGGGAGTGAATTCACTGTTTGAAGAGGTCATAGCATTGCTGAGGAAACTGAGAGCAGACCCAGCTAGTGCCGATGATAACACGTAGCGCTTGTGCGTGCTCTCAAGAACTTGAGCATTTCCACAATCATCAAGATTCCACCAATATCCGTGTCAAGGATTCTGGCAACACAACTTGCTACCATGATGAATGGTGATGGAGGATGCAGATGCAAAGGAAGATAACACCTTCTCAGATTTCACCCTTGATGGGGCCAAGGAAATAAAATCTGGATGATCGACCGAGAGACATTTAGCACTCCGCTTCTAATGTTCTCCTTGATGTGCTAGCGTATCCCATTCATTGAAATGGTTTGGTATCTAGAACATCAAGTAAAGGTCGGACTTCGGGAACACAAAAATCCATAGGGGCAACTAGGGAGTAAATCCTACGAAATCCCTATGGGGGGGTGGCCAACTTCCTCAAACAAGATACTACAATAATAGGTCTTCCGGTTGGGTGTGTTGGCCACGACATCCACTTTACCGGTTATCGAGGAACCAATATTATAGTTCTTGGGGAAATGTTCCAACCATCATATCTGCCTGAGATTCAGCTCTGGTTGGTGTTAGGATATTCCAGGCTCATCGAGTCTTAGGAAGAAAAATGAAAGTTTGCAACACAAATCGACGAGATGACATTGCGGGATTCTCGGGAGATGAACTACGATAGCAAGCTCCAAAACATGAGCTGGTTCTGCTACAAACATGTGAACACGCTGTCCCAGACAAGCATGACCACGTGGTAGTCTTATAATAAAACACTACCGAGTTCAGGTGGGGAACCATCAACGAGGATATCAAAATCCTTGCATAAGGTATACTCTTAAGAAGGAACTTCTTCTCCTTGAACAAATCAATCAGTGGCTTGGTGTGCTAGGGATACATATAGATTGAAGGTTGCAAGTCTTCAAACCACAGAATTCTTCGCACATGTGCATGACTGACTTGCGATGATTCCAGAGGAAGCAACATTGACTTTCTCGAGTCCACGGCGGCAACTTGCATCAAATGCACATGAACTAGAGGAAGTCACTTCTTTCATCAAACAAATACTTCATGAGCTAGCATGAAGAAAATGCCTTCAAAGTTTCCAACACTAGCTTAATGTCCAACAAAATCACGGAGGAGATAAGGATGTTGTCAATGGGCTCAACAACAATTCATCTGGGTTTCCTTTTAAGAGGAATTCCATAGTTAAGTGAACAAGTGATAGCATTGGTCAGACCCAAAAGATATAATGGTGTATGCTCGAGGGATCAACCACGAGTAAGACAACATTACGAATATCGTTGGTTCTGGTCTGATTGGATGATAGCCCATACTCAATCAAAGGTTTGGGTAAGATAATAGATCCAACAATTTTTCACGAGGACCAATTGATGAAGATATCATCTTCCTTCAACACACACGCACACACAAAAAGATATCCCTTAACATGAACTAAGTCGGACAAGCTTTTATCTTCCAACTCTCCAAGTTGTTGTTTAGCTTATCCAGCTAGCTCAGGGTATCCAACACGGATTCTTGGAGAAGGGGTGGTTTACAGGAATAAACCAACTTGATCACGAACTCAACATAGCGGTCAGGTGACAACCTGGTAATACTCCTGAGAAGATATTCAGAAAATCACGAACCACCGGTATGTTACTAAGCTCGAGAACAATCTTGCTTTTCAGGGCAAGACGATATGATCAATAGAGCAAGGATTTGAAATAATCCTAACTCATCGATCGAGGAGTGAACCAGGAGAATGGACTAGGTAGCACGATCAATCTTAGAATGATGATTCATACCAACACGCTAAGAATGAAATTATTACCCTTCAACTACCAAGCAACGAGGTTGCTGGGAGTATTGATTTCACACATCACAATTCATTTGTCGGTATTCCGGTTGCATCAACACGAAACCGAGGAATGAATAATGATGGCGAGAGTATCACTAAATCAAGAATTCATATGATGGTGTGCAATTCCTATAACAATCCCGATATAAAAGATGGTAATACTCCAAGGTAGAACAGAGCAAAAGCTGGATTGGCAGTTTGATCTGCGGAGCACAACTTCTTTGACCCAATCCTGGATAGGGAAGAGGTACTGGAGTTTGTTTCTCCTAGTCATTGCGCGATAGAATGGCTTGACGGACCACAAGAGTAATAGGCATCGATAAACGAACGCACGCATACTCTTGACTATCAATTGATAGACGAAGGTCAGTAGACAACTAAAGAGGGACAACTCAAAGGAACATATAACTTTCTGAGTTGTGGATACATGGGTTGGTATGCCGAACAAAGTTCAACATAATTCTTCCGGATAACCCATGCAGAGAGGTTGAGCTGGCAGAGTCACAACATATAATGGAGAACTCATCAAGAGCACTCTGGTTGTGATCGTTCAGTTCAACGAGGAACTTCTGCCATAAGTAGTTCATGGTATTTGGAAGAAGAAGATACCACGGACTTCAAGGACTATCGCAAAGGTTACTAATATCCTAAAGGCACTAGCAATTACTATCAACATGAAGTAGGTAGAGTGAATCTCGGGTTCAGAACCCAGGAGTAGAATACCTACTACTAAGTAGCATCACGGGATGCTTCCCAGAATAAAGGCCAGAATCTTCACACTAGGACACAATCATGGCTAGACCACTAGATGATCCCCTGAGACACCTAGGTCATAATAGTAACTCCAACATAATGTCAAGGCAATAGAATACCTCAACTCAACAATTAGTGTGATTGAGCTGGCATAAAGGAACATCGAAACCAGAGGGAAAAGATTTGCAAATGCATCGGACTATTTAGAAACCTGGGATGACTTGGACAGCATAACGGCTATAATTGCTCAAAAAGATTTGAGACAATCACAAAAATGGTGGCATAACCACTCAGAAGCACAATATCAAGGTTCCGAGATCAACAATTAACATACGGAAGTAGTAGGAACTGAACTGAGACTTAAATCCAACAATCTTTTAAGTCTACTGATTAGTAACACGTGATCCTAATAGAAAGAAGAGATAGCCTAGTTCTTAATCCCCGCAGGAAAGATAAGATGACTCAGATCAGAAGGGCATGAGGTATAAGGAGTAAAAAGAGCCTTACGTTCCATCCCACAATCAATTCCCTTATATAACTAAAGAATTTCTAGACTCAACTTCGACCAGTTTGGCTTGGTAATCCTACAGGCAGTCAAGCTCTGATACCAACGCTGTCAGGACCCCGACTCAATGTCACATCGATCTAGCCGGTAACACCTCATATCACTTTGCGGCCTCACGCACGGTATCCCCACGGTGTCGCCTTACCTTTGCCCGGGACCGTTTGCGCATTTTGGCTCACGTATATAATAGTGTCGCTAGCATCCATATGATAAAGAGCCCGGGCTGACATGGCTAGTCGTAAACCCAAAGTGGCACAGACTTACAGGGACAGGCATCCATGACCCAACATCGAACGTGTCGGTCATCAGCAAGTGGGTCCGGGCTGTAGCACTGGGCTAGCAGGACTCCGGTAAACCGGGCTGTAGCGGGCTAACAGGACTCCGGTACTCAATGCGTGACATTTCCCCGAAGGGACAGACACAGGAACGAAGAAGGACACATGCCGGCCAGCCTAAGTGTTCCAGAGCAGTAGCAAGCTACCATGGCTCAGCGGTAACACTAGGAGACATTTCCCGGTAAGAGAGGCTACTAAAGATAAACAACTAGGTAGTCAGATCCCACACATACCAAGCATTTCAATAACATACACACAATATGCTCGATATGTGCAATACAACATGGCATCACAAAATGACTCTACGACTCAAGTAGTCTATTCAATAGGCTCCGAGGAGCAAGATATTACAACAGGGGTCTCATGACCCAACACTCAGAGCATACAAGTCAAAGCACAAGCGGAAGCTATCATGTCTGGGTACAGACATCTATAAATGAAAAAGGCTGAGAAGCCTGACTATCTATCAGATCCTGCCGAGGGCACAAGATCGTAGCTGAGGTATCAAGCTAAACGTCGAAGTCCACGTGGAACTACTAGTGAGACTGAAGTCTCTCTGCAAAACATAAAATAGGCAAACGTGAGTACAAATGTACCCAGCAAGACTTACATCAGATCTATCTACACATGCATCATTATCAACAAAGGGGATGGTGGAGTTTGACTGCAGCAAGCCAGCTTTGACTCGGTGGCTATCCTGAACTACGACTGCAAGTAACTCTTTTGAGGTGGCGCACACGAGTCCACATATTCACCATATCAATACACCACTATGGATCCGCTCCCGTCTCCCTACGAGAACGCCATCCATAGCACTCACGCTTATCTTGCGCATTTTAAAGTATCCACTTTCACTTGTCTATGAACTGATATAAACAACCCAGAAGTCCTTTTCCGCGGACACGGCTATTCGAATAGATGATGATAACCCTGCAGGGGTGTACTTCTTCATACATGTTTCCACCACTTAGCGTCTGCACACGACATGTGCTCGGCAGACTTCAAGCGAAAGCCGACGTGGGTGTAGACCACGACCTACCTAAACACTCAAGTCTCTAGTCCAGGTTTATCGCCTATTCGGGTTCCATCCATGAGGAGATCCGGCCGGAGTTTCGCTCACAGCCCCAAACGATGTGAACAGGGTTCCCGAGACACCAAACGGGCGCCCGGTACACCGTGCCACGTGCCTACCGCATCACAGCCCACCCCTACGGTCAGCGCTGTCCACGGCCTCCAGCATACTACAAACACCAGAAACTACTTGCAACTCCTGGACAGAGGACAAGGGTGAATAAGAAGTCGAGCGGGGTCATATTTCAGGGCCCAATGTATGGTAGTAGCTGAATCATGGATCACAAACACAGAACTCAGTTCCTGAGGACGGCTTCAATGAGACAACCCACCATGTAATCCTACATGGCCTCTCACCGACACCTTTTACCAAATCGTGTTCACACACTTAGCTCACACACAGTAGGACATGTTCACCCGCCTCTGATTCATCCCGGATGAATCAGACCTGACTCAACTCTAAGCAGTAGCAGGCATGACAAACAAACATGAATGAGTAGGCACAACAGGGCTCAAACAACTCCTACTCATGCTAGTGGGTTTCATCTATTTACTGTGGCAATGACAGGTCATGCAAAGGATAAAGGGGTTCAGCTACCGCAGCAAGTAACAAATATGTCGTTGTTGTCCTAATGCAGTAAAAGAGAGCAGGAGCGAGAGAGTGGGATTTTATCGGAATGAACAAGGGGGTTTTGCTTGCCTGGCACTTCTGAAGATAACATTGAGTCTTCATCAGTGTCAACGATCACATCATCGGTATCACGTCTATCGAGAGGGGACAGATACCGGCAAATACAGAAAAAACACGATCAATGCAATGCACAATATGATGCATGCTATGACATGGCAAAATGAATGTATTTTGAGCCAATGCAACTAGCAACAGATTAAATGAAGTTGCTTTGAATACAAGATTCAAATTCAAACTCCATATGTGATTATTTAAATGCCCTTTATATCATTTGTCCTAAACAGTAGTGATAAGTTGTTCTAACATGCATGAAAATGGTACAGATGGATTCCTTGAATTTTTCTGATAATTTTTCATATATAAATTATTTAATTTGGAGTTACGGTTAATTTTCTATGAATTTTAGAAGTTTATACAATTTTCTGGAATTTCAGAATTAAATTAAATCCAGAAAATGAGTTATGACATCAGCACTGCGTCATGCTTGCGTCAGCAAGTCAACAGGGCTGCCCCGGGTCAAACCTGACCAGAGGGTCCCATTAGTCAGTAACTTAGGGCTCGTTTAGGTCGCTGGCAGGTGGGCCCAGTCAACGGACACATCAGCCTAGTCAACTCCGACGTGTGGGGTCGGTCAAAGTGTGACGGGGCCAGGTCAAACTGACCTATGGGGCCCACAAAATTAGTACTAATCTAAACAGAGAGGTTAAACTAATTAATTAGGCACGGGGGCCCACTTGACAGTGGCTCTAGTGGGTGATTAGCGAGGTGTTTACGCCCTAATTAAGTGGCCACGTCGGCGAGTGACGCCGGCGACCACGGCGACGGCGGAACCTCGCCGGAGTAGCTCGGGTTGGCACTACAGGCTGCGGTTGGGCACCCTGAGGGCACCAGGAGGAAGCCCGTGCTCCCGCGCATCTAGGGGGAGCCACGAGAGGGCGTGGGGTGGCCGGAGTTGAGCGCGGTATCGACCCCGGCGGCGGCCGGAGCTCGGGGGTTCGCGGGACCGGCGCTATGGTGCATGGGAGGAGGGGTTGGTGGGCGCTACGGGCTCCTGGGAGTGCTCTGAGTACGTCTGCGTGCTCGATTTGGACGGAGGTGAACCAAAACGACGACGGCGACAAGTCCGGCGCCGGTGAGGTCTCGGTCTCGACGGAACTATGGCCTAGGGCTCGCAAACACGAGGGGAGAGAGAGGGGTTCTGCACAGAGGCTCACCGCGGAGCT
>NC_041387.1:85308773-85341611 GCF_002162155.2 Triticum dicoccoides | reverse complement strand
CGGGGAGGCTGCCACGGCGAAGCAGGAGGTGGCCGGCGTCGGCGCGCGTGCGTCCAGCACGCAGCTGCTTCGTGCGCTGGCACGGGAAGAAGACAGGAGAAGGGGCCAGGTGGGCTGGGCCGCTGGGGAAGCTGGGCCGGGCAGGTAAGCAGGTAAGTGGCCCAGGTGGCCTCTCTCCCCTTTTTTTTTCTATTTTGTTTCTCTTTTCTATTTCTATAGTTTTGTTTCTGATTTAGTTTATAGCCCAAATCATTTTAATAAATCCTGCAAATAATTGTGGCCATTAAATGAATTATTACAAAGGCCCTTAACTATTTTCAGAATTGTTGGAGCATTTAAAAATATTAATAGTATTTAAATGCCCCAATTCAAATACAATATGGATTATTCAAAATTCCATAATGGCCCAAAAATATTGGCATCATTTTTGGTAGAGGTTTTTCACCTTTGTCAAAAATCATGAACATTTTTGAAAGCCATTTGGACTTACATTGAAAATATTTTAGGTGAACCTAGTGAATTCCTTTAATGCTAGGGTTTGAGCAATCCCCATTTCAAGTTCATTCAAAAGTTAAACATGATGCACACATGAGGTCTGGCCTAGTGCATACCAGAAGCTAGGGATGTGACATCAAAATCATGTTCAAGTTGATTAACTGGAAAGAGGGCTTCGAGATGAAGATTTTGGCGTTGGTTTCATCTAATTTGGATAAATGAGTAAAACATTATAGTAGTTTGAAAATCAGGGGCTAAATTGTGATAAAAATAATCGTGGATAAGTCCGTGGCCGAAAATCTTTCCCTACTAATAAACCACGCATTGCTTCTGGTCGTACGTCGTTTGTATTTTTGCATAAAAGTCCCTATGTTTTCTGATATTCAACCCGTGGTCCTATTTTAAGTGCTTAATCAAGAAAACGCTTCGTTTTTACACAAAACTCCCTATCATTTGGAGTATTCAACCCGCGATCCGAGTAGATTTGTAAAGGAAAAAAACATGGCAACAAACAGACCACGGGCGCTCGTCTTCTCTCCCCCTCGCCCACGAACTCCTCGCCGCCACCGCCACCCGCGCGGACGCTTCCGGCGACCTCCGATGCCGCGCAGCACGCCCCCGAGCTCCCCATGGTCCGCGCCTGCCTCCCCTCCGGCCAGATTCTCCGCTCCCGTCCTCTACCGCCCGCTTGCAACCCCACCCCCGTGGCTAGGGTTTCGGGCAGGGCTTCGCCGGCGCGTCTCCGGCGGCCCAGGTTTGTCCCTCATTCTTGGCCTCCCTCGCCTCCATCTTCCTCCCAGAACTTGGAGCAGCCCGCCTCAGTGTTGCCCGTCGCACTTCTCACGTCCTTATGGGATCTCATCCCCCCTCATCTCTCTTCGTGATTGATCTCGATCCACGTCCTCCTCTCGATGCTACGTAGGGGATATGCTTCTGCGGTGGGGCATGTGAGCTGGGAGCTGGTGAGGCATACGCCCTTGCCGACGAGGAGTTCTTGCTCTAGGGAGAGAGCAGAGGGCATGCTGGACACTATTGTTGGTGAGACAGGTGAGGATGAGAGAGAGCAGAGAGAGCAGAGAGAGAGATGATGATTGCTGCACATTTAGATAGAAGGATTGATGGAACTGCTACTGGCCGCTGCTGCTAGAAAGAGAGAGAGAACAGAGATGAGAGATAGGGTCCAACGCCTACTGATTTGCTCTTGTGGATAAAAAAAAGAGACGGGTGAACAATAGAGAGAGAGCAGAGAGATAGAGAAGGCATAGAGAGAAGTGTTGATTGCTTCACATTTACATAGATGTTGATGTATGATGTATGATGCTACTGATTGATGCACATTTAGATAGAGAACAGAGATGTAGCTTGCTACTGAAAGTTTTTGTTATTGCTACAGTCCCATCAATCAATGTATATAAACCTGACAATAAATACTACCCAATTCATATCCAGATGATTTGCATCGGTCATCAAGGAAAAAAGACATCACTGTACCCTTTGTATTCTAATTGCAAGGTTAAATAATCTTGTGTGTTCTAACTCTGCGATAATCTACAGTTATTTGGCTCATCGTCGTGTCGCAAGTTTCTGACGTCGCTGTACACCGTGGATTTCGCCGGAAATCCATCTGCACGTACTCCACCGTCTGTCGGAACTTCGTCTGACCTGAGGTACATACTACAGTGTAATCAATTTGCTCTATCATCAACTACTACATAAGCTCTGAACAAGTCAATGCCTAAAACACCCCCCTGTCCTCATTACAAGATGGTCCTGAGGGAAAACAATAATTAGAAGTAGCGATCAAATGTGATAAATCTAGCTAAATTTTTATCTAGGAGGAACATCTATTGTATGACAGAAAAATATAAGAAAAGGTAAACTAATATCATGGTGATGGCAGAGAGGTAATTATTTAATTGACTATTTTGGAAGTAGCAATAAAAGGTGATAAAGCTAGCTAAATTTTTATCTAGGAAGAACGGCCGTTGTATGGCAAAGTTTTCATATCAGTGCTACATGGTTCCACTCTATATCTCTGTACTTAATTGGCTGAAGGTTTGCATTAGTGGTTCAGATCAATGCTATATGGTACCACTCTACATCTCTGTAGTTAATTGGCTTAAGGTATACATAATTGGTTGGCTCTGAAAATATATATAGTAAGTCTTCACATTGTAATAGCTTGAAGAGGTTCACAAAAAAATGGTACAGGAGTTGCAACAGTCTTGATCAACTATTTTGCATTTCTTTATAGAGGGAGTACTTATTAGTTCTGTATGTTCTTTAGTATATGCTCTGGGAGTCTGAACAATTCAGTGACTAGAAGGGTCACGACATTGCTTTTCCATGTCCTTCAGTTTTCTCATTTGAGTTGGCTACCTGAATTTCCACTATGTTAATTCATTCTTGTGCAATTTCTCACTAGTGTTCATGTAATTAGCCTGCAGCCTTTATTAGCAGTGCCTAACATTTGGTCAGTTAGGTAGTTTGACTCTTAGACACTGAACTTTGTAATATCTTTTTACTACAGTTTTAAATAGTAGTAGTTCCTCTGACATTGCATGGTAGTGGTGCTGCAAAGAATTCCACTGTTTGGGGGAAGTTCAGGGGAGCTTCTGCTCTGTCCTTGGGAGGAAGAGTGTGCTTGTTAAAGCTACGAGTCATTGGTGCTCTGCACTTAGATGGAAAATGTGGCAATACTGTGTTGAAGTTTGTTATATCCATCCGAGGAGATAAAAGATGTGGCACTCCTGTGCTGAATTTCGTTATGGCCACATGATGAGGAGATAAAAATGTGGAACTAAGTGTAAGCAGGTTCTTGCAGTTGTCTTACTACATTTCCATGTAATCCAATTTGCCATATCTGATTCTCCAAACAAACACAATATAAACATATATCAAATGGAACAAAAGTAGCAATCTTAGAGTGTCTGTTAATGCGTTGGACACCTCTTATTGCTAAGCATCTGCGGGAAACTTTGCTAATTGGACGACACACTTGTTACACAAAGGAAGGTCTCTGATAGCCTATTGCTTGGTTCTATATTACTGGCACTTTGCTTGCAATTTCTGTTTAAATACCTCATAACTTATCCGCTCCGTGTCTATTCATTTTTTCAGAAAAGAATAACTGTTATGATCTAAAACTTTAGCAACTTACTTTCGATGATCTGGAATAAAAATAATAAGCATTTCTGTTGAGAAACCTACTTGATATGTTTCACTAATTTCTGCTGTAGTAAAATTGTCTAATTAGTTACAGATTCTTCATTTAGACAAAATTATGTAACACATGAACTGAAAACTACTTTAATTGGAGGTCCATAGATTTATTTCTGACTTACCAAAAACCATATCAGATTTCATTGTTGTATGATTCATAATCTTGAAGATGTGTACCTTATTTTACTCCATTGGTTCTCGCCCTCTAATAGGATGACCCTTTAATTATTTGTTTATGTAGATTTTTTTTCGTAGCAATGCACGAGTAATTTACTAGAGTGAGCGGCGTCGTGGTGATCTCGCTGGCAAGCAATGCGAGGAGGACGGCGAGCTGAGCCGAAGGAGGGCGAGGCATCCACAAGCAGGAGGCTCCCTGGTGAATCGGGGAGACAGCGCGAGGCATCTCCGACGGCGTGGGCCGGGCCGCCGGGTGCCGTGCTTCCTTAGATTCGCGTTTCAGCCATGCATCCAGTTTGTCGCTTCCCTTGATGTCGACGGCACTATGATCAGCTGTGTTCTCTTCCTCCATGTACTAAGCCATGACGAGATGTAAGTGCACTCTCTATTTTGCTCTAGGTTACTGCGTATCATTGTTGCCTTCCACATGTTTGACGAAATGCCCAACCACATTGCTCACACAAAATTCGATGGAAAAAGGAAGCAACATGGCTTATTAGGACCATTAGGCAAACCGAGAGTTGCTTACAAATCTCTTGCATATATGATGCTAAAGGAATTTCTTCCCACTTTGAACATTCAGCATTGCAGTCCATTCCTCTCATAAAACTGTTAGTGAGTTTTCTCAAAATCCATGCTTGCTTAGTTTTTTCTTACCTTGGTAGTGTCTTCTAATTTTTGTACTGGCCAATTTTGATAGCTCTCATACTTTCATTGTAAATTATAATAAGAGGTTGTATAGAAATGAATGGACAGTACAATTAATAGCTCTCATATAGATAATTTTTGTATACTTATACAATGAATGAACATTACAATTACTTTTATAGTGATGTTGGTTGCATAGAAATTCTAGCTTTCTGTGTTATTTCTTACGCTGATTTGCTTATTCTTTGCTATAATTGTGTGTGGTTTCCTAGGGTGGAGAGGCGAACCTCAAATGCGCAACATCTGATCTTGCTTGCTGAGCTGCTATTCCTGGTATACAACCCTTAAACACAAGCATGTCTTTATTTATTTGTTTATCTTGCTTTGCTTCAATGGAAGAAATAAAAATAAGAAACAATTTTTATGGTGGAGTCCTCCCCACTTGTGCCAAGAGGTCCTGGGTTCGAACCAGCCTCTCTGCATTGCAATTTGCAGGGGTAAGACTAGGTTCCTATAATCCCTCCCCAGACCCCATCTTGTGTGGGAGCTTCTATGCACTGGGTCTGTCCTTTTTAATTTTTGTGGTGGATCTCTTGGAAAATTTGGAACAATATTTGATCTGGGGACAACAACTATGAAAACAATTGATCTTGGATTTGAGTTTCTTTTAATCTTTAAATGATGTATGGGGCCAGCAAATTCAGTTATTTGGTTTTGTAAGTTTGATATTTCTGAAACTTGTTAGGATTTAGGGTGCATATATCAGGATATGTGCATCACGCTCAATGGTGAGACGAGAACCTAATCCGATCACATATTTCTTTTGTTTCTCTGGCATGTTCAAATATAGAAAACATGTAGCTTAGTCGATACTAAATGTTTGGCACCAGAGTTTTTTCGCAGTAATCAGATGTTTTTTTACCGAAGACCTTCTTATCTTACTGCATGTATCACTTAATATTAACACTTCAACATCACTCGTGGCTGTTGGATAGCCATGGTATGTGTTAGTTTTAATTTACCACAGAAGTTCGATTCTTGGGAGACAGGATAGGTGCATACCTTACTTTTCTTATGAATCGTTTCTCTTTTTGTGCACTATCTATCTATGAAAATTTTCAAAGAAATTGACGGCGGCGGCTCGGCGGCGGTGTGGCGAATGACGAAGCATCTAAAATGGACGGAAGAGAGGTGGTAAGGCGCGGCTGGGAGACGTACATATTTGAGGAAATACGATTCATAAGGTTTCATATTAACAAAAATTGATAGTCTTTGTAAAGTAATTCGAACATTTTGTTGATTCTGGGACAACTTTATTCTCCAATATGAATCTGTAAGAAAAGATATGGTTGATGATGGTCCTATGTGCTGGTTCAAATTATCATGTTGGATAATATTGCTTTTACTAGCAGTTGCAGTGTTCTTACTATTTTATTTCCACAAATAACATCATGTTTGGCTATTGATGTAATGCTATATTTCTTGACTGAAATCAAACCCTTCAGTTGCTGTCGTGGTGCTCTTATATTCCTTCACAGAAAGCAAACCTTGTTCATGGCTAACTTATAGAATAGCATTTTTCAAAAAAAACTTATAGAATAGCAGATACAGAGTTCAGAAACCATTAATCTTAGGAACACTCTGACCATGTGTTTGCTTCTGTTGAAGACCCAATATATGATGAGGTGCTGTAACTGCTAATGTTGAGCTATATGGACTCTATGAGTAGAACCACCATTGACAAACATACGGGCCAATAGAATTCAGAAAGTTACAGTTTATTTGCTCTGAAACTACTCTGTAGACGATAGTTTATGCTGCAGATCATTGCACGACCCTAATCAAACAGTCTGCTGTAGTTTAATTCTATACATGGATGGCACAATCTCATTGTCGTCCATAAATCGTCTTATTGGTGTCGTGTGCATATATTCAATAATGGATTCAGTTTCAATGTAAATCATTAATTAGACTCCCATGATTGCAGTGGTGTATTGTTCGGCAAAAAGTAGTATTGTCGCCTTTTAATATATACTGCTTGGGCGAAACAATTGGTTGTTACTTTTAATAAAAGTTAACGTCAAGTAATTTGTTTGGACCAAGCCCAAATAGCCGAAAAAAACTCTTTCCAACCAAACAACCACCAGTAAAAGTCAACAAAAATGCTCTAAAAAATAGTTGTAATTTTTTAATACAGTAAAAATAGCTTTTAAATGTTCACACTATTTTTGTTTCAAACTATTATATTCACATTTTATAAAATTAAAAATTCCCAAAAAAATGTTCCATTTTTACTAAAACAAAGTCCATTTAGAAACATAAAATAAAAAACATTAACAAAGTCCATTTAGAAACGTAAAACACAAAAAAAATTCTTTTCATAAAAGACTTCTATTAAAAAAATGTACTTTTTCGGTAAAAAATGCTCTTTTTTAGAGAAATGTTATTTTCATAAATGTGTTAAATATTCTTAAAAAGAGTTCCAATTTTGTGAAAACGTTAACTTTTATTAAAAATAAGGATTTTTCCATGTTTGACCTCATTATAGACGTTTATTAAAATTGAATATAAAAATAATGCACAATGACATATGTGCCTTTTTTATCGCCCGGTGCAAAGCATGGGCATTTGTACTAGTAAAATAAAAAGAAAAGACTAACGAACGAACGTTCGCTGTCTGAACCTAACTGGCGAACAACGTTCGTTAAAACAAAAAAATGGACGAACGTCCGCTAAATAAAATAAACTGACGAAAACCGGTCTAAAACAAAACCGCAAAACCTAAAAAAACCGGCTCCGGTTCGTACCGGTTCAGGAGAAAAAAACCAACAGCGGCGGCGGCGACGGCGGGCGGTGGCGTTGGAGACGAACAGCGGGGCGGCGACGCGGGCAGGCGGTGGCGTCGGCGGGGCGGCGGCACGGGCAGGAGGTGGCGTCGGCAGCACGGGCGCGGCACGGCAGCGGCGGCGGAGCAGCGGCGGCGGCAGCGCTCGGCAGGCGGTGCGGGAGGCGGCGGCACACGGCAGCTTGGGATCCTGGGGGGCCGGGCGCGCTTATAAAGGGGCGGGGCAACGGCTTTCATGGGGAGGGGGCCGACCCGGGGAGGAGTCTGGCTCGGACTCCCCTCGGTGTCCGTGCGCGGCACAACGGCGGGGAAGGCGGCGACGCGCGGGAGTGGGCCGGCTGGGCTTCGGCCGAGTCGGTCCGGGAAACTTTTTTTAAAAGTTATTTCGCCCAAAAAAGAAAATCCTAATAAAATATAAAAAATCTAAAAATGCCAAAAACAATTTTCACCGTCTAAATAGAATATTTAGAACAAAGTGAACATTTTTCTGGCCCAAAAATGCAATTTTAAAAAAATGCATATTTTTCCAATTCAAATAAAATAGCAAATAAAATACCAGAAAAAATATAATTTCATTTTTTAAATTCTTTCTCCAATATTTCTTTTAATTTGAAGAAGTCATATTATCTTCTCTCATTTATTTTTAATATTGGAAATATTTGGAGATAAAAATAATAAAAATCGAATTGATCCTTTCTTCAAATTTGAATAAAACTCAAATATGAATTTTGTGAAACCTCCAACTCTCTCCGTAGGCCCTTGAGTTGCTTAAGATTTCTAGGATCTCAACCAAAATGCAAGAATAAAATATGATATGCATATGATGATCTATGTATAACATCCAAATTGGAAATTGGGATGTTACAAACCTACCCCCCTTAAGATGAATCTCGCCCTCGAGATTCAGGATGGTCATCAAAAAGGTTTGGGTGGTCTCTACGAAGGTCTTCCTCTCGCTCCCAGGTGGCTTGCTCCTCGGTATGGTGGCTCCACTGAACTTTGCAAAACTTGATAACCTTGTTGCGAGTAACTCGGCTAGAAAACTCAAGAATCTTGACTGGCTTCTCCTCATAAGTCAAATCACTGTCTAACTGAATCGCTTCCAGTGGCACTGTATCTCTCAGAGGAATATCGGCCATCTCCGCGTGGCACTTCTTCAACTGGGAAATGTGAAACACATCATGAACTTCTGACAACCCTTCTGGCAGTTCCAGCTTGTATGCAACTTCTCCCATACGTTCCAAAACTCGGTATGGTCCCACAAAATGTGGTGCTAGCTTTCCCTTAACTCCAAAACGCTTAACTCCTCGAAGCGGGGACACACGAAGATATACTTTGTCTCCGACTTCATAAACTGTCTCCTTGCGTTTAGAATCTACATAACTCTTCTGCCTGGACTGGGCTACCTTGAGTCTATCGCGAATCAACTTAACCTTCTTTCAGAGTCTTTGATTAAATCTGGTCCAAACAACTGTCGATCTCCAACTTCATCCCACGATAACGGTGTCCTGCACCTCCTTCCGTACAAGGCTTCGAAAGAGGCCATCTTCAAACTGGCTTGATAACTATTGTTACAGGAGAACTCTGCATATGGCAAATTGTCGTCCCAACTAGATCCATAATCTAGCGCACAAGCTCTCAACATGTCCTCCAGAATCTGATTGACTCTCTCGATCTGTCCATCTATCTGTGGATGAAAGGATGTACTGAACTCTAGCCTAGTACCCAAAGTCTCATGCAACTGATTCCAGAACTTTGAGGTAAACTGGGTTCCTCTATCCGATACGTTGGTCCTCAGAACTCCGTAGATCCTGGTCATGTATATCTTCGCCAACTTAGCACTTGTATAGGGTGTCTTCACTGGGATGAAATGAGCTACTTTCGTCAAATGATCGACTACAACCCAGATAGAGTCATAGCCTGAACGAGTCCTGGGCAATCCAGTGATAAAATCCATTCCAAGTTTATCCCACTTCCATTCGGGTATCGGCAATGGCTGTAGCAATCCAGCTGGCTTCTGATGCTCTGCCTTAACTTTCTGACATACATCACATACTGCTACATACTCTGCAATATCCTTCTTCATTCCTGTCCACCAGAAACTTTCCTTCAAATCCAGATACATCTTAGTGTTTCCTGGGTGAATTGAATACGGCGAATCATGGGCCTCCTGCAGAATCAACTTCCTGATCTCAGGGTCGTTAGGCACATATACGCGATCCTCAAACCATAAGGTGTCGTGCTCATCCTCACAAAATCCTTTAGCCTTTCCTTTACTCATCATTTCCTTTATCTTGGCAATTTCCTTGTCAGTCTTCTGGGCTTCCCTGATCTTACCCATCAAAGTGGACTGAATCTCCAATGCTGCTACATAACCTCTCGGGACTATTTCCAAACATAGCTCGCAAATATCCTATGCTAACTCCTTGGGTAATCCTCCGGTCATGAGCGTATTAACATAACTCTTGCGGCTCAACGCATCTGCTACTGCATTGGCCTTGCCAGGATGATAGTGCAATTTCATATCATAATCCTTAATGAGCTCCAACCATCTCCTTTGCCTAAGGTTCAACACCTTCTGTGTGAAGATATATTTCAAACTCTTATGATCCGTGTATACCCACAATGTATTCCAATGAGAAAATGTCTCCATGTCTTCAGCGCATGCACTACGGCTACTAACTCCAAATCATGCGTAGCATAATTCAACTCATGAGGTTTAAGCTGTAGTGAGGCATATGAAACAACTCTTTCTTCCTGCATGAGCACTGCTCCAAGTCCTGGACGTGAAGCGTCGCAATACACTTGATAATACTTTCATTGGTGTGGAAGAATCAGCACTGGGGCTGTAACCAAACATTTCTTCAACTCCTGAAAACTGGCTTCACACTCCTCAGTCCATTTGAACTTGGTGTCCTTGTTCAATAACTCCGTCATGGGCTTTGCAATCCTGGAGAAATTCTCAATGAACCTCCGATAATATCATGTGAGTCCAAGAAAACTCCTGATCTCTCTGACTGATGTGGGTGCCACCCATTTAGTCACAGAAGCAACCTTGGTAGGGTCTACTACTATTCCCTCTCCGGGATATAACATGTCCGAGAAATCCAACTTCCTTTAACCAAAACTCACACTTGATGAACTTGGCATACAAATGATCTTCTCTGAGCTTCTCAAGAACCAAACGCAAATGCTCCTTATGCTCCTCTTCATTCTGTGAGTAGACCAATATATCATCAATGAACACCACGACGAACTTATACAAAAACTCCATAAACACCTTGTTCATCATGTTCATGAAATAGGCAGGCGCATTAGTCAGACCAAATGACATAATGGTATACTCATATAGCCCGTACCTTGTGGTAAAAGATGTCTTAGGTATATCCTGCTCCCGAATCTTCAATTGGTGATAACCTGATCAAAGATCTATCTTAGAGAAAATTTTAGCTCCATGCAACTGGTCAAACAAATAATTGATCATAGGCAAAGAGTATTTGTTCTTGATCGTCACCTCATTCAACGCACGATAATCAACAACCATCCTTAATGATCCATCCTTCTTCTCCACTAGAAGCACTGGGGCTCCCCAAGGTGATGAACTTGGTCGAATGTAACCTTTATCCAGTAACTCCTTAATCTGCTTCTTGATTTCTTCCAAATCCTTTGCGGGCATCCGATATGGCCTCTTTGATATTGGCTCGGTGCCTGGCAATAGCTTAATCAAAAACTCAATGTCTTGATCCGGTGGCATGCCTGGTAACTCCTCTGGAAATACATCGGGGTAATCCTTCACCACTAGTACTTCCTCTTGTACAACTCCTGATAAGGAATTCACTTGAGTCCTCTTCGGCACATGCCGGGATACATACTTGATCCTTCTTCCTTCTGGGGTGGTGAGAAATATGGATTTACTAGCACAAACAATGTTCCCTCCATACTTTGATAACCAATCCATGCCTAATATTATATCCAATCCTTATGACTCCAAAATTATTAGGTCCGAGGGAAACACATAGTTACCAATCCTTAAGGGCAACCAATCACACCATAGGCTCGCCATATACTCTGCTCCTGGCGAGGTTACTAACATGGGTGACCTAAGGGCTTGGGTTGGCAGGTTATACTTATCCACAAATACCCTTGACATTTATGAATGCGATGCACCAGTATCAAAACAACGAGTGCGGTAAATGCATTAATCAAAAACTTACCGACAACTGCGTCAGGTTGATCCTCAATCTCCTCCATGCTGATGTGGTTCACCTGACCTTTGGTGAAGGGGTTGGGCTTCTTGGCAGAACCTCCATTGCCATTTCCATTCTTTGCTTCAGGACATTCAGTGGCGTAATGTCCGGTCTTCTGGCACTTGAAACAGGTAATGTGGCTCAGATCCCTCTTGGCTGGTGTTGAAGGGTTGGAACGATTCTGGCTGCTGCTTCCTCCATTCCCATTGCCATTCCTGGTGCCACTATGGTTGTGCGAACTTGCTCCGTTGTGCGTGTGTCCTCCATGGTTATGGCCTCCATGGTTATGGGTATGTCCTCCTGAGTACAGGGAATAGCGGGGCTTCTGCTGGGCTCCATAGGTGTACCTCCCTGTCCATACTTCCTCTTTCGATTATCAATCTGTTGTTGCTTGCCTTCAATCATAAGAGCCCTATCTACCAACTCCTAGTAGTTTTTGAATGTTGCCACCATCAACTACATGCTCAGTCCTTCCAAAAACTTCTCCTGCTTAGCGGCATCTGTGGCTACATCATCAGGGGCATAGCATGCTAACTTCCTAAACTCATCCACATTCTGGCCCACTGTATGTCCTCCTTGGCGCAAGTTGTGAAGCTCTTGCTTCTTCATGCTCATAGCTCCAGCTGAAACATGGGTAGTGCGGAAAGCCTGTTGAAACTGATCCCATGTAACAGTGTCAATGGGGTAAGTGGATGTGAAATTCTCCCACCATGATGCTACGGGTCCATCTAGCTGATGTGCGACAAAATGCACTCTCTCCGCATCTGTGCATACTGCAGTGGTCAGCTCTCTTCCAATCTTGTGGAGCCAATCATCTGCAACAATCGGCTCGATGCTACTAGAGAACACCGGCGAATTTAACCTTAGGAAACGGGCTAGGTGATCAACAGGGGGTGGTGGTGGTAGGTTGTTGTTGTTGTTGTTGCCTTGGTTCTGATTCTGGACTAAAAGTTGCATCAAGGTATTCTGCTGCTGGATCAACTGAGTGAGCTCCGGTGGGAAGGCAAATCTATTGTCATGTCTCGGAGGCATCTGATGGGTTTATCAGGGGTGAGAAAATAGAATAGAATAGAGGTCTAAGAGAGATTCACTACCCATAATGCTCATGAGACAAACACAATCAATTTCACTTCAATCAAAAGCACACAAGTCACACAAAAGCGGTCTAACCTATCACTACAAACTCGATCGTTGCAACTACTTGGAGGGAAATACTACTAATTACATTGGTGGTCATCTAGAAATTTTCATCAGAAGAAGACTCCATAATATCTGCTCCAGCTTCATCAATGTAGTCATCATCGCTATCAGGGTCGTAGTCGGTGTCGTCGAGGATGATGTAATCTCCTGGCTGGTTGTCCTTCTTTGGCGCGGGGTCTCCCATGAATACTCCTAGCTTCCTTGCCCGGTCGTCATTCTTTTCTACCAATATTGCAATATCCTCCTCATATCCATCGCGTGTAGACTTGATCTCCTCTTCAAGTTCGTTGTTCCTCCACACCAGTTTCTTGATCTTATTCATGTGAATAATTTGTTGATTCTCCTGTCGATGAATATGATCTCCCATCTCCTGAATGTAAGCTACAATTGATCCATCCCTTCTGGTATGAATCATCTCCCATTTATCATCTCGGCGGCCACATATCTGGTAGACGATATTCTCCAGCTCCTTATGATACACCTCACACATGCGTCCAAAGGTGATATGTGCGGCCATGCTCTTTCCAATACTCCAGCTTGGTGCATCCAGGTAGAAATCAATAGGCTCTGTTGTTGGCGCAAAGGTCCTCCCAGGTATCCAGACTTTGATCTTCCAGCGCTCATCTTCCGGTACAGATGTAGAGAAAGCTCCCGTGAAGCTTGGTAATCCGATGTTCAGATACTTAGTGACTTCCTTCAAGTGCTTTCCGAAAGGGGTGTCGTCATCCGGCTGAGTGAAGTTGTTCCTGGGATCCGCCATCTATAGAGTAGAAAGAGAGGAGAATTAGAAATGAGTAGAGAAGAGAAATCATGTGGCTCATTCTAGTGGTCGCATCCTACAGTCAGCGTGTGCTTTGATACCATCTTGTAGCGACCAGACCTCAAACGGTCAAGTCTCTGTGCATCAGTGTCATCCCTGAATCGGTAATGCTGACATGCACAGTACTCGAGGAATTATAACGGAGTTTCAATCACACACTTATTACATCGAGTCTTCATAAAGAGTATGATTACATAAATAAATCATGGCGGTCCATCTAAACTAGATAACTGCAGAAGCTTCGAAGGTAAATGAGTCCATTAACTCCAACGGCATAGCTGAGTGCAAAACAACGACCTATCGCACCTTATTCGTCGTCTGAGTAGTCTACAACATAAGACGTTGCAGCCCGAAACGGGTCAGCGCATGGAATATGCTGGCATAGTTACACTGTAAAGCAATGATAATGCAAGAACTATATCTACATGCAATATTTGGCTGGTTGAGGCTATAAGTTTCATGATTTTGCATAAAGCTAGTTTTTCCCTACAACAAATGAATAAATTTATTTAACTACTCACATATTGCCCATTATTTGAGAAGGTAACCCCAACTCAAATCCCAATTAAAATTATCATCATTAACCCAACATCAAAATTAATTAGAGTAACGTGTTGAGATCACATCAATAGATTCAAGTACTAGATACTCAAGATGTCCATAACCGGGGACACGGCTAACCATGATTAGTTTATACACTCTGCAGAGGTTTGCGCACTTTTCCCCACAAGACTCAACCGCATCCATGATCGGATGATCTAGACATAGCCTTTCTGAAGCTATAACACTCTACTCCGGGTAGACAGTACCACCTACATCCCTCTACATCTGCTAGTCTACCTCTTCAAGAGCTCACGCAACTTACTCAACTATGCCAGAGCCCATAATGGCTTGTGGCTGCACATGGAAGTTTCTAGCATGAATAATCTTATGATCCCTTTGAGCCTGGGTGGCATTCCATAGGATAATCACACAGGTACTCCGGGATTTCCAAAACAGACAACACTAGGTACTCCAGGTGCCTCAACCAATCCACCCAGATGTGTATTAAGTTGCCACCTTAATGTTATCCAAATAAAATAACTCTCAAACTTCCATGTGCGAATCACGATCCAATCCCCATCTCACCTTCAAAAAAACGATCCAATCCCCATCTACGAGAATGGCTAAGCAATAATAAGCATAACGTATATTCCCGGGGTGATCAAAAGGTATTAGGTTCCTACCTCAAAACACTACAACCAAAACCACATGTTCCCAATCCTACCAATGCAAATATTTGTGGGGCAGAACTAATGCATAGTAAAAACTGGGTATAAAAGAGTATGATCAAAGTGTAACTTGCCTTGCTAATGATCTGCAAACTCTAGAGATTCGTAGTAACAAGCTTCGCACTCCGGGTAATCTAGCATAGACAAACAGTAGCATACATAAGCAATCACTCAAACGAAACACGGGAGAAACCAAGAAAAGATCCAAATCGAACATGAAACAAGCAATGGCTTAAACTGACAAGAGTCAAAACCTAACAGCAATATTAACATGTCAATTAGATCTTAACAGTAGGTACATGTGATTAGCTACGATTCGTAAAAAGATTCAACTCAAAATACGAACGAAACAAGATCGTTTACTAATCTGGACTAAAGTCAAATTTTACAGTACCAAAATCATGTTCAAGTTGATTAACTGGAAAGAGGGCTTCGAGACGAAGATTTTAGCGTTGGTTTCATCTAATTTGGATAAACGAGTAAAAAAGTTATACTAGTTTGAAAATCAGGGGTTGAATCACGATAAAAATAATCGTGGATAAGTCCCTGGCTGAAAATAAAATTAAAAGAAAAGACTAACGAACGAACGTTTGCTGTCTGAACCTAACTGGCAAACAACATTCGTTAAAATGAACGAATGGACGAACGTCCGCTAAATAAAATAAGCCGACGAAAACCGATCTAAAACAAAACTGTAAAACCTAAAAAAAGGCTCTGGTTCATACCGGTTCGGGAGAAAAAACCCGACGGCGGCGGGGGCAACGGCGGGCGGCGGCACGGGCAGGCGGTGGCGTCGGCAGCGCGGGGTGGCGCCGGAGCTTGGCAGGCGGCAGTGGGAGGCGGCGGCGACGAGGGCAGGTGGCGGCGCACGGTGGCTTGGGGTCCTCGGGGAGCCCCGGGCGCGCTTATAAAGGGGCGAGGCGGCGGCTTGCTTGGGGAGGGGGCCGGCCCGGGGAGGAGTCCGGCTTGGACTCCCCTAGGCGTCTGTGTGCGGCACTGTGGCGGGGAAAGCGGCAGCACGTCGGAGTGGGTCGGCTCGGCTTCGGCCTAGTCGGTCCGGGAAACTTTTTTTAAAATTATTTCGCCCAAAAAAGAAAATTCTAATAAAATATAAAAAAAATTCTAAAAATGCCAAAAACAATTTTCACCATCTAAATAGAATATTTAGAACAAAGTGAACATTTTTCTGGCCTAAAAATGCAATTTTGATAAAAATGTATATTTTTCTAATTCAAATAAAATAGCAAATAAAATACCAGAAAAAAATTTGATTTTTAAAATGCTTTTTCCAATATTTCTTTTAATTTGAAGAAGTCATATTATCTTCTCTCATTTATTTTTAATATTGGAAATATTTGGAGATAAAAATAATAAAAATCAAATTGATCCTTTCTTCAAATTTGAATAAAACTCAAATATGAATTTTGTGAAACCTCCAACTCTCTCCGAAGGTCCTTGAGTTGCTTAAGATTTCTAGGATCTCAACCAAAATTCAAGAATAAAATATGATATGCATATGATGTTCTATGTATAACATCCAAATTGAAAATTGGGATGTTACATTGTCCTTAATGCATAAGCCCAAAACGATAGTGGTATATCGGCAAGAGATATCATAGAATGCACCATATCCAATACGGTACGATTACGACGTTCAGACACACCATTACGCTGTGGTGTTCCAGGTGGCGTCAACTGTGAAACAATTCCACATTGTCTTAAGTGATTCCCAAACTCATAACTCAGATATTCTCTACCTCGATCGGACCGTAGGAATTTAATCTTCTTGTTACGATGATTCTCAACTTCACTCTGAAATTGCTTGAACTTTTCAAACATTTCATACTTATGCTTTATTATGTAAATATGCCTATATCTACTCAAATCATTAGTGAAGGTGAGGAAATAATGATATCCACTACGCGCGTCAACACTCATATGCCCACACACATCAGTATGTATGACTTCCAACAAGTCACTTGCCTGTTCCAATGTACCAGAAAACGGGGTTTTAGTCATCTTTCCTATAAAGCGTGCTTCGCATGTGTCAAGTGATTCAAAATCAAGTGACTCCAAAAGTCCATCAGCATGGAGTTTCTTCATGCGCTTGACACCAATATGACCTAAGCAGCAATGCCACAAGTATGTGGTACTATCATTATTAACTTTGCATCTTTTGGCATCAATATTATGAACATGTGTATCGCTACGATCGAGATTCAATAAATCATTCACCTTGGGGTATGACCATAGAAGGTATTATTCATGTAAATAGAATAACCATTATTCTCTGGCTTAAATGAATAACTGTATTGCAATAAACACGATCTAATCATGTTCATGCATCAACGCACACACCAAATAACATTTATCTAGGTTCAACACTAATCTCGAAGGTAGAGGGAGCGTGCGATGTGATCACATCAACCTTGGACACACTCCCAACACACACTGTCACCTCGCCCTTAGCTAGTCTCCGTTTATTCCGCAGCTTTTGTTTCGAGTTACCAATATTAGCAACTGAACCAGTATCTAATACCCAGGTGCTACTAGGAGTACTAGTAAGGTACACATCAATAACATGTATATCAAATATACTTTTGCTGCCAGCTTTCTTATCTACCAAGTATTTGGGGTGGCTCCACTACGAGTGATCGTTCCCCTTACAGTAGAAGCATTTAGTCTCGGGTTTGGGTTCAACCTTGGGTTTCTTCACTGGAGCCGCAACTATCTTGCCATTCATGAAGTTTCCCTTCCTGCCCTTGCCCTTCTTGACACCAGTGGTCTTGTTAACCATCAACACTTGATGCTCCTTCTTGATTTCTACCTCCGCGGCCTACTGCGAACAGCTCCGGGATCATCTCCATCCCTTGCATGTTATAGTTCATCATGAAGTTCCAGTAGCTTGGTGATAGTGTCTGGAGGACTCTGTCAATCACTATATTATTTGGAAGATTAACTCCCACTTGATTCGAGCGATTGTTGCACCCAGACATTCTGAGCACATGCTCACTGGCTAAGCTATTCTCCTCCATCTTGTAGGCAAAGAACTTGTCAGAGTTCTCATACCTCTCAACACGGGCATGAGCCTGAAATACCAATTTCAGCTCTTGGAACATCTCATATGTTCCATGGCGTTCAAAATGTTTTTGGATCCCCGATTCTAAGCCGTAAAGCATGGCGCACTAAACTATCAAGTAGTCATCAGAACATGCCTACCAGATATTCACAACATCCATAGATGACGCTAGAGGGGTTGGCACACCGAGCGGTGCATCAAGGACATAAGCCTTCTACGCAGCAGTGAGGACAATCCTCGGATTACGGACCTAGTCCGCATAATTGCTCATAATATCTTTCAATTTAGTCTTTCTCTAGGAACGTATTAAAATAGGGAGCTACAACGCGAGCTATTGACCTACAACATAATTTGCAAAGACAACTTAGACTATAGTTCATGATAATGAGTTCAACTAATCATATTACTTAAGAACTCTCACTCAAATTGACATCCTTCCGGTCATCCGAGTGTAAGAGCATCTCCAGCCGTTGGCCCCCCAGGGGGCGCCTAAAATTGCCGCCTGGGGGCGAGCCGGCGCAAAAAACTGGCCTGGGGGCGAGTTGGCCCCCAGTCGCCGGCCCCAGGGCCTCCCCCAGGCGTGTCAAATTGTTTAAAAAAGAAAATGTTCGGCGAGTTTGTTTAAAACACGGCTAAAATTCATCCAAACTTTGGCGAGTTCATGCATATTTAAAATATTTTACACAAAAGAAAAAAAATGCTACTAGGCCCGTCGTCGCCTCGCCGCTCCTCGCCGCCCGCCGCCCTTGAAGCTCTACTTGCCGAGGAGGCTGTAGAACTGCATGTAGTCATCGTCGTCGTTGTTGCCTCCTCCGCGGCCACCATCCCTGATGCACCCCTCGCCAAGTTGGCGCGGGGGTTGGATGGTCCGGGGGCGTCCTCGTCCTTGTTGCTGTCGAGGATCACAACGACGTGCTCGTCCTCGCGCCTACGCATGTGGGCGGCTATCTCCTCCAGAGCTCGGCGCTGCTGGACCATCTCATCATGGAGGTAGTCATCTCGTGCCCACTTCAGGGCGTCCTCGTCGGAGAAGCCGCGCCGGGCTATGGCCTCGTACTCCGTGGGGAGGCCGGGCCCCGGCTTTGCCCTGACGAGGACGAGGTGTCCAAAGGCAGGGGAGGGGTCGGTGATGCGGACGCCGGAGCTGCGGGTGCGCTGGCTGACCGGCGTGTCCTGGGGCTCCGGCTTGACGGGGGGAGGCAGGGGGAGCCGATCAAGTGGCCGGACGAGGAGGAGGATGCCCCCTGCCTCGGCGTCCAGGAGCTTTCATGCCGGCGAGAGAAGGACGGTGGAGCGGGGTACTCCAGCCTGGCCGTGTTGCCGCCCTCAATGTACTTGAGGACGGCCTCCAGCGTGCGGCCGGGCACGCCCCACCATCGGCGGCGGCCTTCGGAGTTGAGCCTCATGGAGGGCACGACTCCGTTCGTGGCCTCGAGCTGCTCGGCGTGCCGGCAACGGAAGTACGGCTCCCACAGCGGGCTGTCGGGGACGTATCGTGGCCCCTCCCTCGCCGCCTGTGGCAGAGAAGAGCGGATGCGTGTGATCTCCGCGCGCCGCCCCGCCCCGGTGGGTGGTGGTGGCACCGGAACCCTACCGGCGCTGATCCTCCATGCCCCGGGCACCCGCATGTCCGGCGGGACCGGGTACTCGGCCTTAAAGAGGTGCCGAGCTTCGTCCTCGTGAAGGTGGCGGCGACCGAAGCCATTCGCGGCCGCGCCGTCACCTGGGAAACGCTCGGCCATGGCTATGGAGACGGCGAGGGGGAGGAACGGGGAGAGGGAGGAACGGGGAGAGGGAGGAACGGGGAGGAGCGGTGATGCTGTGTCTGTGCACTCACCGGCGCGCTGGGGCGTCTTATATAGGCGGAAGCGCCGCGCGTACGCATGGCCGCCGTGCGTACGCGTGGCGGGCGAGGGAAGCGCGTCGTCCGGTCTTCACTGCGCCGCCCATGAGGCATCAATGGAGGAGGCTGACCGGCGCGGCAACGTGCAGCAGCTTTGGCATTGATTCGCCACGGGAACCAAGGCGATGAGGACGATGAAGCGGCAAGAAGAGCCGAGTCGCTGCCAAGGAGGGCCCGCCGGTTTTCGCGCCAAAAACGTTTCGTCCGGCGTCCCCAAGCGCCCCCAGTGCGCCGGGTTCGGCCTGGGTCCGCCGGTGCCAATTTCGGTCCGAGCCGGCGAAAAATGGGCCTTTGGGGGCGCGACTGGGCCGTTTTTTCGGCGCCGGCGCGAAAAAAGTGCCTGGGGAGGCCGTTCTGGGGGCGCGGCTGGAGATGCTCTAAGATGATCCAAATTCACCAACCAAGTCCGATCATCATGTGAGATGAGGTGGTTTCAATGGTGAACATCTCCATGTTGATCATATATACTATATGACTCATGTTCGACCTTTTGTTCTCTTGTGTTCCGAGGCCATGTTTGTACATGCTAGGCTCGTCAAGTTTAACCCAAGTGTTCCGCATGTGCAAAACTGACTTGCACCTATTGTATGTGAATTTAGAGTCTATAACACCCAATCATCACGTGGTGATTCGAAACGACGAACTTTCGCAACGGTGCACACTTGGGGAGAACACAATTTTATCTTGAAATTTTAGTGAGGGGTCACCTTATAATGCTACCGTCGTCCTAAGCAAAATAAGATGCATAAAAGGATTAACATCACATGCAAATCATAAGTGACATGATATGGCCATCAACTTGTGCTTTTGATCTCCATCTCTAAAGCACCGGCATGATCTCCATCGTCACCGGCATGACACCATGATCTCCATCACCGTGTCGCCATCGGGGTTGTCACGCCAACCATGCTTCACTACTATTGCTACCGCTTAGCGATAAATTAAAGCATTACATAGAACTTAATGATTGACACGCAGGTCATACAATAATTAAAGACAACCCTATGGATCCTACCGGTTCTCCTATGCATTGACATGCAAGTCGATATAAACTATTACAAACATGATCATCTGATGTCTGCTACACAACCTTCTTCTTGTAGACGTTATTGGGCCTCCAAGTGCATAGGTTTGTAGGACAGTAGCAAATTTCCCTCAAGTGGATGACCTAAGGTTTATCAATCCGTGGGAGGCGTAGGATGAAGATGGTCTCTCTCAAGCAACCCTGCAACCAAATAACAAGGAGTCTCTTGTGTCCCCAACACACCCAATACAGTGGTAAATTGTATAGGTGCACTAGTTCGGTGAAGAGATGGTGATACAAGTGCAATAGGGATAGTAGATATGGGTATTTGTAATCTGAAATTATAAAAACAGCAAGGTAACTAATGATAAAAGTGAGTACAAACGGTATTGCAATGGTAGGAAACAAGGCCTAAGGTGCATACTTTCACTAGTGCAAGTTCTCTCAACAATAATAACATAACTGGATCATATAACTATCCCTCAACATGCAACAAAGAGTCACTCCAAAGCCACTAATAGTGGAGAACAAACGAAGAGATTATGGTAGGGTACAAAACCACCTCAAAGTTATCCTTTCTGATCGATCTATTCAAGAGTCCGTAGTAAAATAACATGAAGCTATTCTTTCCGTTTGATCTATCATAGAGTTCGTACTAGAATAACACCTTAAGACACAAATCAACCAAAACCCTAATGTCACCTAGATACTCCAATGTCACCTCAAGTACCCATGGGCATGATTATACGATATGCATCACACAATCTCAGATTCATCCATTCAACCAACACAAAGTACTTCAAAGAGTGCCCCAAAGTTTCTACCGGAGAGTCAAGACGAAAACGTGTGCCAACCCCTATGCATAAGTTCACAAGGTCACTGAACCCGCAAGTTGATCACCAAAACATACATCAAGTGGATCACGTGAATATCCCATTGTCACCACAGATAAGCACGACAAGACATGCATCAAGTGTTTTCAAATCCTTAAAGACTCAATCCAATAAGATAACTTCAAAGGGAAAACTCAATCCATTACAAGAGAGTAGAGGGGGAGAAACATCATAAGATCAAACTATAATAGCAAAGCTCGCGATACATCAAGATCATGCCAAATCAAGAACACAAGAGAGAGAGAGAGAGAGAGAGAGAGAGCTCAAACACATATCTACTGGTACATACCCTCAGCCCCGAGGGTGAACTACTCCCTCCTCGTCATGGAGAGCGCCGGGATGATGAAGATGGCCACTGGTGAGGGATCCCCCCTCCGGCAAGGTGCCAGAACGGGGTCCCGATTGGTTTTTGGTGGCTACAGAGGCTTGCGGCGGCGGAACTCCCGATCTATTGTGCTCCTCGATGTTTTTAGGGCATATGGACATATATAGGCGAAAGAAGTCGGTCAGGGGAGCCACGAGGGGCCCACATGGGTGGGGGCGCGCCCAAGGGGGTAGGGCGCACCTCCCTGCCTCGTGGCCACCTTGAAGCTTCCGTGACTTTAACTCCAAGTCTCCTGGATTGCTTCCGTTCCAAAAATAACTCTCCCAAAGGTTTCATTCCGTTTGGACTCCGTTTGATATTCCTTTTCTTCGAAACACTGAAATAGGTAAAAAAAACAACAATATGGGCTGGGCCTCCGGTTAATAGGTTAGTCCCAAAAATGATATAAAAGTGTAAAGTAAAGCCCATAAACATCCAAAACAGGTAATATAATAGCATGGAACAATAAAAAATTATAGATACGCTGGAGACGTATCAAGCATCCCCAAGCTTAATTCCTGCTCGTCCTCGAGTAGGTAAATGATAAAAATAGAACTTTTGATGTGGAATGCTACCTAGCATAATTCTCAATGTAATTTTCTTTATTGTGGCATGAATGTTCAGATCCAAATGATTCAAAATAAAAGTTCATAAAACATAAAAATAGTAATACTACAAGCATCCTAACAAGTAATCATGTCTTATCAAAATAGCATAGCAAAAGAAAGCCCATCCCTACAAAATCATATAGTTAGGCCATGCTTCATTTTCATCACACAAAATACTCCCATCATGCACAACCCCGGTTTCAGCCAAGCAATTGGTTCATACTTTTTAACGCGCTTCAGCTTTTTCAACTCTTACGCAATACATGAGCGCAAGCCATGGACATAGCACTATATGTGGAATAGGGTGGTGGTTGTGAAGACAAAAAGGGAGAAGATGGTCTCACATCAACTAGGCGTATCAACAGTCTATGGAGATGCCCATTAATAGATATCAATGTGAGTGAGTAGGGATTGCCATGCAACGGATGCACTAGAGCTATAAATATATGAAAGCTCAACAAAAGAAACTAAGTGGGTGTGCATACAACTTGCTTGCTCACAAAGACCTAGGGCATTTTGAGGAAGCCCATCATTGGAATATACAAGCCAAGTTCTATAATGAAAATTTCCCACTAGTATATGAAAGTGACAACATAGGAGACCCTCTATCATGAAGATCATGGTGCTACTTTGAAGCACAAGTATGGAAAAAAAAGATAGTAACATTGTCCCTTCTCTCTTTTTCTCTCATTTTTTTCTCTTTTGTTTTGGTGGGCTTCTTTGGCCTCTTTTTTTTCTTTTATTTATTTATTTGGGCTTCTTTGGCCTATTTTATTTTTTATAAAGTCCGAAGTCTCATCCCGACTTGTGGGGGAATCATAGTCTTCATCATCCTTTCCTCACTTGGGACAATGCTCTAATAATGAAGATCATCAGACTTTTATTTATTTACAACTCAATACTTAGAACAAAATATGACTCTACATGAATGCCTCCGGCGGTGTACCAGGATATGCAATGAATCAAGAGTGACATGTATGAAAAATTATGAAGGTGGCCTTCCCACAAATACGATGTCAACTACATGATCATGCAAAGAGCAATATGACAATGATGGGGCATGTCATAATAAATGTAACGGTGGAAAGTTGCATGGCAATGTATCTCGGAATGGCTATGGAAATGCCATAATAGGTAGGTATGGTGGCTGTTTTGAGGAAGGTAAATGGTGGGTGCATGATACCGGCGAAAGTTGTGCGACATAATAGAGGCTAGCAATGGTGGAAGGGTGAGAGTGCGTATAATCCATGGACTCACATTAGTCATAAAGAAGTCATATACTTATTGCAAAAGTTTACTTGCCCTCGAAGCAAAGTACTACTACGCATGCTCCTAGGGGAAGGGTTGGTAGGAGTTAACCATCGCGTGATCCCGACCTCCACACATAAGGAATACAATTAAAAGAGCACCCCATGCAACAAATTTGTCACACAACTTTTACCATACGTGCATGCTACGGGACTTGCCAACCTTAACACAAGTATTTCTCAATTTCATAATTACCCAACTAGCATGACTCTAACATTACCACCTTTATATATCAAAACAACTATCAAGCATCAAATTGATCATAGCATCCAATTCACTTCCTATGATAGTTTTTATTATACCCAACTTGGATGCCCATCATTCTAGGACCAATTTTATAACCATAGCAAATACCATTCTGTTCTAAAAGACTCTCAAAATAATATAAGTGAATCATGAGAGGTCAATAATTTCTAAAAAAATAAGCCACCGCCGTGCTCTAAAAAGATATTAGTGAAGCACCAGAGCAGAATTATCTAGCTCAGAAGATATAAGTGAAGCACATAGAGTATTCTAATAAATTCCAAATCATGTGTGTCTCTCCCAAAAGGTGTGTACAGCAAGGATTATTGTGTTAAACTAAAAATCAAAGACTCATATCATACAAGACGCTCCAAGCAAAACACATATCATGTGGCGAATAAAAATATAGCTCCAAGTAAAGTTACCGATGAACGAAGACGAAAGAGGGGATGCCTTCCGGGGCATCCCCAAGCTTAGGCTCTTGGTTGTCCTTGAATATTACCTTGGGGTGCCTTGGGCATCCCCAAGCTTAGGCTCTTGCCACTCCTTATTCCATAGTCCATCGAATCTTTACCCAAAACTTGAAAACTTCACAACACAAAACTTAACAGAAAACTCGTAAGCTCCATTAGTATAAGAAAATAAATCACCACTTAGGTACTGTTGTGAACTCATTATAAATTCATATTGGTGTAATATCTACTGTGTTCCAACTTCTCTATGGTTCATACCCTACGATACTACTCATAGATTCATCAAAATAAGCAAAACAACACATAGAAAACATAATCTGTCAAAAATAGAACAGTCTGTAGTAATCTGTATCATTCGAATACTTATGTAACTCCGAAAATTCTTACATAAATTGGTGGAGGTGAGGAATTTGTCTATTAATCATCTGAAAAAAGAATCAACCTAAAATCACTTTCCAGTAAAAAAAATGGCAGCTAATCTCGTGAGCGCTAAAGTTTCTGTTTTTTACAGCAAGATCACAAAGACTTCACCCAAGTCTTCCCAAAGGTTCTACTTGGCACAAACACTAACTAAAACATAAAACCACATCTAACCAGAGGCTAGATTAAATATTTATTACTAAACAGGAGCAAAAAGCAAAGAACAAAAATAAAATTGCGTTGCCTTCCAACAAGCGCTTTTCTTTAATGCCTTTTAGCTAGGCATGATGATTTCAATGATGCTCGCATAAAAGATAAGGATTGAAACATAAAGAGAGCATCATGAAGAATATGACTAGCACATTTAAGTCTAACACACTTCCTATGCATAGGGATTTTTTGATCAAACAACTTATGGGAACAATAATCAACTAGCATAGGAAGGCAAAACAAGCATAACTTCAAGATTTTCAACACATAGAGAGGAAACTTGATATTATTGCAATTTGTAGAAGCATATGATCCTCTCTCATAATAAATTTCAGTAGCATCATGAATGAATTCAACAATATACCAGAACCTAAAGCATTCTTTTCATGATCTACTTGCATAGAAATTTTACTACTCTCCACGTAAGCAAAATTCTTCTCATTCAGAATAGTGGGAGTAAACTCAACAAAATAACTATCATGTGAAGCATAATCCGATGGAAAATTAAAATTATGATGACGAGTTTCATGGTTATCTTTATTCTTTATAGCATACATGTCATCACAATAATCATCATAGATATGAGGCATGCTTTCATCATAAGAAATTTGCACATCAAAACTTGGGGGACTAAAAATATCATCTTCGTCAAACATAGCTTCCCCAAGCTTGTGCCTTTGCATATCATTAGCATCATGGATATTCAAGGAATTCATACTAACAACATTGCAATCATGCTCATCATACAAAGATCTAGTACCAAACATTTTAATGCATTCTTCTTCTAGCAATTGAGCACAATTTTCCTTACCATCATTCTCACAAAAGATATTAAAAAGATGAAGCGTATGAGACAAACTCAATTCCATTTTTTTGTAGTTTTCTTTTATAGAATAAACTAGTGATAAAACAAGAAACTAAAAGATTCGATTGCAAGATCTAAAGATATACCTTCAAGCACTAACCTCCCCGGCAACGGCGCCAGAAAAGAGCTTGATGTCTACTACACAACCTTCTTCTTGTAGACGTTGTTGGGCCTCCAAGTGCAGAGGTTTGTAGGACAGTAGCAAATTTCCCTCAAGTGGATGACCTAAGGTTTATCAATCCATGGGAGGCGTAGGATGAAGATGGTCTCTCTCAAGAAACCCTGCAACCAAATAACAAAGAGTCTCTTGTGTCCCCAACACACCCAATATAGTGGTAAATTGTATAGGTGCACTAGTTCGGCGAAGAGATGGTGATACAAGTGCAATAGGGATAGTAGGCATGGGTATTTGTAATCTGAAATTACAAAAACAGCAAGGTAACTAATTATAAAAGTGAGCACAAACGATATTGCAATGGTAGGAAACAAAGCCTAAGGTTCATACTTTCACTAGTGCAAGTTCTCTCAACAATAATAACATAACTAGATCATATACCTATCCCTCAACATGCAACAAAGAGTCACTCCAAAGCCACTAATAGCGGAGAACAAACGAAGAGATTATGGTAGGGTATGAAACCACCTCAAAGTTATCCTTTCTGATCGATCTATTAAAGAGTCTGTAGTAAAATAGCATGAAGCTATTCTTTCCGTTCAATCTATCATAGAGTTCGTACTAGAGTAACACCTTAAGACACAAATCAACCAAAACCCTAATGTCACCTAGATACTCCAATGTCACCTCAACTATCCGTGGGCATGATTATACGATATGCATCACACAATCTTGGATTCATCTATTCAACCAACACAAAGTGCTTCAAAGAGTGCCCAAAGTTTCTACCGGAGAGTCAAGACGAAAGCGTGTGCCAACCCCTATGCATAAGTTCACAAGGTCACTGAACCCACAAGTTGATCACCAAAACATACATCAAGTGGATCACGTGAATATCCCATTGTCACCACAATTAAGCACGGCAAGACATACATCAAGTGTTTTCAAATCCTTAAAGACTCAATCCAATAAGATAACTTCAAAGGGAAAACTCAATCCATTACAAGAGAGCAGAGGGGGAGAAACATCATAAGGTCCAACTATAATAGCAAAGCTCGCGATACATCAAGATCATGCCAAATCAAGAACACGAGAGAAAGAGAGAGATCAAACACATAGCTACTGGTACATACCCTCAGCCCTGAGGGTGAACTACTCCCTCCTCGTCATGGAGAGCGATGGGATGATGAAGATGGCCACCATTGAGGGATCCCCCCTCCGGCAGGGTGCCGAAACGGGGTCCCGATTGGTTTTTCGTGGCTATAGAGGCTTGCTGCGGCAGAACTCCCGATCTATTGTGCTCCTCGATATTTTTAGGGTATATGGACATAGAGAGGCAAAAGAAGTCGGTCAGGGGAGCCACGAGGGGCCCACGAGGGTGGGGGCGCGCCTCCCTACCTCGTGGCCACCTTGAAGCTTCCCTGACTTCAACTCCAAGTCTCCTGGATTGCTTCCGTTCCAAAAATAACTCTCCCGAAGGTTTCATTCCGTTTGGACTCCGTTTGATATTCCTTTTCTTCGAAACACTGAAATAGGCAAAAAAAAAGCAATATGGGTTGGGCCTCCGGTTAATAGGTTAGTCCCAAAAATGATATAAAAGTGTAAAGTAAAGCCCATAAACATCCAAAACAGGTAATATAATAGCATGGACAATCAAAAATTATAGATACGTTGGAGACGTATCATCATCTCATACATCAAATATATTTCATCATGTCTTTGGCCATATCATATTACAACATACCCTGCAAAAACAAGTTAGACGTCCTCTAATTGTTGTTGCATGTTTTACATGGCTGCTATGGGTATCTAGCAAGAACGATTCTTACTTACGCAAAGCCACAACGGTGATATGCAAGTTGCTATGTAACCTTCTACAAGGACCGCCTTTGTCGAATCCGATTCAACTAAGGTGGGAGAGACAGACACCCGCCAACCATCTTTATGCAACAAAGTCACATGTCTGTCAATGGAAACGGTCTCATGTACGTGGACATGTGAGGTTGGTCCGGGCCGCTTCATCCCACAATACCATTGAATCAAGAAAATACCAAGGAAGTAAGCAATCTGAATATCAACGCCCACAAACTCCTTTGCGTTCTACTTGTGATGTCATCTATGCATAGACCTAGCTCTGATACCACTGTTGGGGAACGTTGCATGGGAAACAAGAAATTCCTACGAATACCCAAGATCCAATCTAGGAGATGACCATCTACGAGAGGAGAGATTGGATCTACATATCCTTGTAGATCGCTAAGAGGAAGCTTTAAGAAACGCGGTTGTTGTAGTCAAACGTCTTCGCGATTCAATCACGGTTCATCCCGCGAACTCTGATTAGTGTCGAACGGACGGCACCTCCGCGTTCAAAACACGTACGGCTTGATGATGCCTTCACCTCCTTGATCCAGCGAGCGATGGTGAAGTAGTAGCTTGAGTCCTCCGATAGCACGACGACGTGGTGGCGGTGGTGGTGGAGAAATCTCAACAGAGCTTCACTAAGCACTACGGAGAAGAAGATAGCTATGAGGGAGAGGAGGAGCAGCCCTATGGCACGAATAGATCTGTATCCGTGTGGTTTCCCTCTCTCCTCTCCTCTATATATAGGGGGAGGGTGGAGGGAGGGGGTGCCCCTAGATCCAATCTAGGAGTGGCGGCCAAGAAAGGGGAAAAACCCTAGATGGGTTTAGGCGCCTCCCCTTAGGTGCCTTGGCCCCCAAGGCAAGTAGAGGAAACCTTAGGGAGGCGCCCCACCTCTTCAAGCAATGTGGGAAAAGGGGTTTGGGGCGCACAACCCCCTAGTGGGCTGGTGTGCTCCCCCCTTTGGCCATGAGGACCCCAACACTTGTCGGGGCCTCCCAAAACCCCTTTCGGTTATGCTGGTCATCATCTGGTACCCCCGGAACACTTCCGGACTTCAATACCCTTCGTCCAATATATCAATCTTCACCTCCGGACCATTCCAGAGTTCCTCGTCATGTCTAGGATCTCATCTGGGACTTCGAACAGCCTTCGATAACCACCATACTGACTCAACTATACTTATATCGCCACCAACCATTAATTCAGACCCTGCGGGTTCGAGAACTATGCAGACATGACCAAGACACCTCTGCGGTTAATAACCAATAGCGGGACCTCGATGCCTATACTGGTTCCTACATATTCTACGAAGATCTTTATCGGTCGAACCTCAATGTCAAGGATTCAGCTAATCCTGTATGTAGTTCCCTTTGTCTATCGGTATGTTACTTTCCCGAGATTCAATCATCGGTATCTCCATACCTAGTTCAATCTCGTTACCGGCAAGTTTCTCTACTCGTTCCAAGATCCCATGGCTAACTCATTAGTCACATTGCTTGCAAGATTCTTGTGATGTTGTATTATAGAGAGGTCCCAAAGATACCTCTCTGTCATATGGAGTGACAAATCCCAGTCTTGATCCATGCCAACTCAATAGACACCCTCGGAGATACCTGTAGAGCACCTTTATAGTCACCCAATTACATTGCGATGTTTGGTACACACAAGGCACTCCTTCGGTGTCAGTGAGTTGCATGATCTCATGGTCATAGGAACATATACTTGACATGCAGAAAACGATAGCAATAAACTTAACACGATCATATGCTACGTTCATAGTTTGGGTCTTGTCCATCACACCATTCTCCTAATGATGTGATCCTGTTATCAAATGACAACTCATGTCCCTGGCTAGGAAACCATAGCCATCTTTGATCAACGAGCTAGTCCGGTAGAGTCTTACTAGGGACATATTGTTGTCTATGTATCCACACATGTATTTGAGTTTTCAGTCAATACAATTATAGCATGGATAATAAACGATTATCATGAACAAGGAAATATGATAATAACCAATTTATTATTGCCTCTAGGGCATATTTCCAACAACATCATAGGATCTTTTCCATTGAATCTAGGCTAATGTTTAGTTTCCTATGAAATGTGAGGATAGGAAGAATTCCTCCATAGGAATAGAATTCTATTACTACAAACAAAAGGCTCTAAAGGAATTTTTTTCTATGAAAATCTTATTCTATGAAATTCCTAAAAATTCCTCCAAACCAAAGGAGGCCTTAGGAAAAATTTCTATAGGATTCAATCATATGAATCAAACAACCAACGTAGGAAAAAATTCTAAGGATTTCGATCCTCCTAAATTCCTATGCAAATTCTTTGAATCAAAGGAGCCCTATGCTTCAGATTTGTAGGCCATCGAGAAGCAGTCCAATGTCTCCTTTTGCTTGGTGTTCCTTCTTAGTGTGGTTTGGCTTTTTGGTTCGAGAACTATGTACTTGGTTTGGTTCATCCTGGTAATCTTGTAAAAGATAAATCGGTACTTTTGCGTTTTCTCTAGGTTTTGATAGTTTGGGTGACATCAGGTTTTTGCCCCATGGCATGTGTCGTGATGCCAAGCACAGGTAGTGTGTTTCCTAGTGTTGCCCCGAGCTCGCTTCTTCTCTTTCACCCCCCACTTTACTTATTCTCTAGTACTAAGAACTTTGTATTTTTGTTATTAAAAGTTAGGTGTATTGTGTTTTGGTTGGTGTGGGTGTTCCCACGATTGATGTTCGCATTGATCGAAGGATTCTTGTATCATATTTGCCCCCTTCTATAAAAATGCGGTGTGCCATTGGCACTCTCAAAAAAAAGTAATGGAAGGGGGAACCCTAGTTTAGAAAAAAGGGTCACCTCATCATTGTCGATAGAGAAGGATAACCCAGACTGGATCTCCTGCTTAATCCGTTGGATAGACTTCCAAAACCGGGATCCATCCGCACGCGAACAAGCAAGGAGAGGCTCTTCCCTCATATACTTTATCTGAGCATGCCAATTTTTGATAGTCTGATGGCATGTATTGATGTAGTAGTCATGGATGGCCGTGGAGATAGTTACGATGCATGTAGTTGCATGGATTTGAGGTACCCGGTTGTGGCATTGAATACTTGGAACGAGATCCTCTAACATTCCAAGGGTAGTCAGAGGGAACAATAGTTCCCTGACATTGCTTCACCGCGTACGTATGAACAATGATTCAAACACATGATTATCCACAATAATCATCTACAATATTTTGCATATAGCGTCCGCTTTACTCCCTGACTTCCCTCGGCTGTTTTACACTTTGAACAACTGTAGCTTCCCCGCCTTTTCTCCTGCAAGTTAGAGGAGCCGGCTCCCAAAAACTTAAGGGGTGGTCGGTCATTGTCCACGAATGCGTCGGACGCATCCTTGGACGTTTAGGGGGCTGAATTTGCCAAGTCCAGCTTAAATGCTCTAACAACATACTCCCTCCGTTCCCTAATATAAGACATTTTAGCCATTGCAAAACATTGACTAGATACATACTCAAATGAGTGAACATACATGCTAAAATGTGCCTAGGATACATACTCCCTCCGTCCGGAAATACTTGTCCGGAAATACTTGTCATCAAATGGATAAAAGAAGAGGTATCTAGACGTATTTTAGTTCTACATACATCCCTTTTTATCCATTTTGATGACAAGTATTTTCGGACGGAGGGAGTATAAATTAAGAAAAAAAATAGAAGGTCTTATGTTAAGGAACGGAGGGAGTACAAAATAGGTAAATGTTTCGTGCTGGCACGCCGGTCGAAGCTTTCGGCCGGTCGCTCACGTGTCGCTAGATGGACTTATGATACGAACAAAAACCGCCGGCTGTAGTTATGTACGAGCGCGCACACATCCACGTGTGCAGCTAGGCCCGCCCACCGCTCCACGCCTCTTCCCAACCTTATCTGTTCACGCGTCGGTTCCACATCCATTCATTTACTTCACCGTAGCTTCCACGCCTCATCTTCTACGTCACAACTAGCCAGTAACTCCTCTCTTCCTCGACATCCCTCTCACATATCAGTGCCATGGATTCAACCCAGCGAGCTCCGGTGCCGAGAGACCTGCAGCAGGGAGCGTGTGATGCCCAGATAATTAAGCTACAATAATCACACTTTAATGATGCCACGTCACCTCGGTTACTGTTGTCGATCTCGCAATGGTTCAAAAACGATTCAAAGTCAAATTTAAAATATGTCAAACAACAAAAGTTTTCAAACATTAAAACAAAAATGTTCGGAGTGGGCCGAATAATGTATAATTAGTAATGGTGGAGAAACCACATTGTTACAAAAGGTTTAAATGCAATTAGGTAATTAAAACAGTAGTTAAAACAATTAAATAAATACATATTGGATTTTATTAAATATTAAACTATTTTGTTTTGGGTAAATAATTGTTGTGGCAGTAGTATGATTATAAATGCAGGTTTAGGTACTAGCGGTAATTTTTATAAAACAGAAACTTAGAGGAAACTAAAAAATAAATAGAAAAGAAAAATAAATAAAAAGAAATGAAACAAACAGAAAAA
>NC_041387.1:85293968-85307687 GCF_002162155.2 Triticum dicoccoides | reverse complement strand
GCCACGGCCACCCGCGCCGTCCTCGCAGCCACCACGGTCTCGGTCGCGTCCGCTCGACCGCGCATCGCGACCCCTTCCCGCGCCCGCGTCGCCTGAACCGCGACGCCACGCCCGCGGCTACCTCCGGCGCTCCGGCGCCTGCCCTGCCCATCCCTGTTTGCCCCGCCGTGGCCTCACCGCGCTGGCCGCCCGCACCCGCGTCCCCTCATTCGAGCGGTTACGCCCGCCCAGATGCGCCACTGCGCCCGATCCGCTAAGTGTTGGGGAACGTAGCAGAAATTCAAAATTTTCCTACGTGTCACCAAGATCTATCTATGGAGAGACTAGCAACGAGGGGAAGGAGAGTGCATCTACATACCCTTGTAGATCGCTAAGCGGAAGCGTTCAAGTGAACGGGGTTGATGGAGTCGTACTCGTCGTGATTCAGATCACCGATGATCCTAGTGCCGAACGGACGGCACCTCCGCGTTCAACACACGTACAGCTCGACGATGTCTCCCACGCCTTGATCCAGCAAGGAGAGAGGGAGAGGTTGAGGAAGACTCCATCCAGCAGCAGCACAACGGCGTGGTGGTAATGGAGGAGCGTGGCAATCCTGCAGGGCTTCGCCAAGCACCTACGGGAGAGGAGGTGGTGTCACGGGAGGGAGGGAGGCGCCAAGGGCTCAGGTATAGATGCCCTCCCTCCCCTCCACTATATATAGGGGCAGGGGAGAGGGGGGAGGCGCAGCCTTGCCCCTTCCTCCAAGGAAGGGGTGCGGCTAAGAGGGGGGGAGGAGTCCATCCTCCCCAAGGCACCTCGGAGGTGCCTTCCCCCTTTAGGACTCTCCCCTTTTTCCTATATCTTGGCGCATGGGCCTCTAGGGGCTGGTGCCCTTGGCCCATGTAGGCCAAGGCGCACCCCCTACAGCCCATGTGGCCCCCCCGGGGCAGGTGGCCCCACCCGGTGGGCCCCCGGGACCCTTCCGGTGGTCCCGGTACAATACCGATGACCCCGAAACTTGTCCCGATGGCCGAAACAGGACTTCCTATATATAAATCTTTACCTCCGGACCATTCTGGAACTCATCGTGACGTCCGGGATCTCATCCGGGACTCCGAACAACATTCGGTAACCACATACAAACTTCCTTTATAACCCTAGCGTCATCGAACCTTAAGTGTGTAGACCCTACGGGTTCGGGAGACATGTAGTCATGACCGAGACGTTCTCCGGTCAATAACCAACAGCGGGATCTGGATACCCATGTTGGCTCCCACATGTTCCACGATGATCTCATCGGATGAACCACGATGTCAAGGACTCAATCGATCCCGTATTCAATTCCCTTTGTCTAGCGGTATTTTACTTGCCCGAGATTCGATCGTCGGTATACCGATACCTTGTTCAATCTCGTTACCGGCAAGTCTCTTTACTCGTTCCGTAACACATCATCCCGTGATCAACCCCTTGGTCACATTGTGCACATTATGATGATGTCCTACCGAGTGGGCCCAGAGATACCTCTCCGTTTACACGGAGTGACAAATCCCAGTCTCGATTCGTGCCAACCCAACAGACACTTTCGGAGATACCTGTAATGCACCTTTATAGCCACCCAGTTACGTTGTGACGTTTGGTACACCCAAAGCATTCCTACGGTATCCGGGAGTTGCACAATCTCATGGTCTAAGGAAAAGATACTTGACATTAGAAAAGCTTTAGCATACGAACTACATGATCTTGTGCTAGGCTTAGGATTGGGTCTTGTCCATCACATCATTCTCCTAATGATGTGATCCTGTTATCAACGACATCCAATGTCCATGGTCAGGAAACCGTAACCATCTATTGATTAACGAGCTAGTCAACTAGAAGCTTACTAGGGACATGGTGTTGTCTATGTATCCACACATGTATCTGAGTTTCCTATCAATACAATTCTAGCATGTCAGGACCCCGACTCAATGCCACATCGATCTAGCATGTAACACCCCATATCACTTTGCGGCCTCACGCACGGTATTCCCACGGGTGTCGCCTTACCTTTGCCCGGGACCGTTTGCGTCTTTTGGCACACGTATATGATAGTGTCGCTAGCATCCATATGGTAAGGAGCCCGGACTGACATGGCTAGTCGTAAACCCAAAGTGGCACAAACTTACAGGGACAGGCATCCATGACCCAACATCGAACGTGTCGGTCATCAGCGAGTGAATCCAGGCTGTAGCACTGGGCTAGCAGGACTCCGGTGAACCGGGCTGTAGCGGGCTAACAAGACTCCGGTATTCATCGCGTGACATTTCCCCGAAGGGACAGACACAGGAACGAAGAAGGACACATGTCGGCCAGCCTAAGTGTTCCGGAGCAGTAGCAAGCTACCATGGCTCAGTGGAAACACTAGGAGACATTTCCCGGTAAGAGAGGCTACTAAGGATAAACAACTAGATAGTCAGATCCCACACATACCAAGCATTTCAATAACATACACACAATATGCTCGATATGTGCAAACACAACATGGCATCACAACATGACTCTACGACTCAAGTATTTATTCAATAGGCTCCGAGGAGCAAGATATTACAAACATGGGTCCCATGACCCAACACTCAGAGCATACAAATCAAAGCACAAGCGGAAGCTAAACATGTCTGAGTACAGACAACTATAGATGAAAAAGGCTGAGAAGCCTGACTATCTACCAGATCCTGCCGAGGCACAAGATCGTAGCTGAGGTAACAAGCTAGACGTCGAAGTCCACGCGGAACTACTAACGAGACCGAAGTCTCTCTGCAAAAACATAAATAGGCAAACGTGAGTACAAATGTACCCAGCAAGACTTACATCAGAACTATCTACATATGCATCATTATCAACAAAGGGGATGGTGGGGTTTAACTGCAGCAAGCCAGCTTTGACTCGGTGGCTATCCTGAACTACGACTGCAAGTAACTCTTTGAGGTGGCGCACACGAGTCCACATATTCACCATATCAATACACCACTATGGATCCGCTCCCGTCTCCCTACGAGAACGCCATCCATAGCACTCACGCTTATCTTGCGTATTTTAGAGTATCCACTTTCACTTGTCTATGAACTATGCAAGGGGTCCAAGTTTCCATATCCGAGGAATCCGGCTATTCGAATAGATGATGTTAACCCTGCAGGGGTGTACTTCTTCACACACGCTTTCGCCACTTATCGTCCTGTACACGTCATGTACCTCGGCAACCTTCAAGCGGAAGCCGGGCGAGGGAGTCGGCCACGACCTGACTAACCGAACAAGTCTCTAGTCTAGGTTTATCGCCTATTCGGGTTCCATCCGCAAGGAGATCCGGCCGGGGTGTCGCTCACGGCCCCAAACGATGTGTGGAGGGTTCCCAAGCCCACCAACCGGGTGCCACTTGGTACACCGTGCCACTGTGCCTAGTCTGTCCCAAGCCCACCTGTACCGGGTGCCACTTGGTAGACTACTAACACTACCTACAAACACCAGAAACTAGTTGCAACTCCTGGACAGAGATCAAGTTGATTAATAAGTCGAGAGAGCTTGGAGCGCCCGGAGCCCAATGTGTGGTAGTAACTGATCATGGATCACAAACACAGAACTCAGTTCCTGAGGACGGCTGCAATGAGACAACCCACCATGTACTCCTACATGGCCTCTCACCGCTACCTTTACCAAATCATGTTCACACACTTAGTTCACACCCAGTAGGACATGTTCACACGCCTCTGATTCATCCCCGATGAATCAGACCTGACTCAACTCTAAGCAGTAGCAGGCATGACAAACAAACATGAATGAGTAGGCACATCAGGGCTCAAACAACTCCTACTCATGCTAGTGGGTTTCATCTATTTACTGTGGCAATGACAGGTCATGCAAAGGATAAAGGGGTTCAGCTACCGCAGCAAGTAACAAATGACTCGTTGTTGTCCTAATGCAGTAAAAGAGAGCAGGGCGAGAGAGTAGGATTGTATCGGAATGAACAAGGGGGTTTTGCTTGCCTGGCACTTCTGAAGATAACATTGAGTCTTCATCAGTGTCAACGATCACATCATCGGTACAACGTCTACCGAGGGGGAACAGCACCGGCAAACACAGAAGAAACACGATCAATGCAATGCACAGTATGATGCATGCTATGACATGGCAATATGAATGTGTTTTGAGCTAATGCAACTAGCAGCAAGTTAAATGGAGTTGGTTTGAACCCTAGGTTCAAATTCAAACTCCACATGTGATTATTTAAATGCCATTTAATTGATTTGTGCTAAACAGCAGCTATAAGTTGTTCTAACATGCATGAAAATGGTACAGATGGATTCCTTGAATTTTTCTGATAATTTTTCATATATAACTTATTTAATTTGGAGTTACGGTTAATTTTCTATGATTTATTGAAGTTTTAGGCATTTTCTGGAATTTCCTGAATAATATTAAATCCAGAAAATACTTATTGCATCAGCATGACATCACCTTGACGTCATCAGGTCAACAGGGCAGGTTCAGGTCAAACCTGACCAGTGGGGTCCACTGGTCAGTGACTGGGGCTGATTAGTGTCGCTGACATGTGGGCCCAGTCAACAGCCACGTCAGCTTAGTCAAAGCTGACGCGTGGGGCCACTAGGATTAGTTAAAAACTAAACAGAAACTAATCTATGATTAATTAGCAGGTGGGGCCCTGCTGTCAGTGTCACAGGGTTAATTAGCAGGGTCATTAGCCCCTAACGACGACGCCACGTCAGCACGCCGGAGACCAGCCGACGGCGACCACAGAACACGGTGGGGCATGCCGGACTTGCGCTAGAGGCGTCAGTTTGGCGCGCTGAGGGCACCAGGGGATGGCCCTTGCTCTCGCGCATCCAGAGGACCAAGTGGGGGGTCGTGGGGTCGCCGGAACTCATGCCGGCGACGAGCTTTGGCGGCGATGGTGTTCGGTGGTGCTCGGGCGCGTCGCTACGGTGCATCAGTGAGCAAATGGAGAGGCTGGGCAGCACCTGCTAGACATGGGGAGCACTAAGAGCAGCTCAGTGAGGCCAGGGGAGCACGGAGGCTATGCGTGCAGCAGCAATGGCGGACGGTGGCTTCGGAGCTCGTGGGGAACGGTGCTACGGCACGAAGGAGAGCATGCTGAGTTAGGGGAGAAGGTCAGTGGCTCACGGCGATGACGAGGGGACGCTCGGCGAGGTCGGGGGCGGTCCGGAGCCGACGAATTTGACGAAGATGGCCGGCGGTCCCGAGGTTGAAGAAGACATCGAGGGCGGTGTTGCGGCACGTCCGGGGCCTCGTGGCTCGTTGAGGAGGTAGAGGGAGGACCGGCGGAGCTTCCTGGGGCGTCGGTGAGCCGTGGGGTGGCCGGTAGCCACGGTGGCTCTCGTCGGTGGCGGCGGCTCCGTTCGGGTGAGGAGAACAGAGGAGGGGGAGAGTGTTCGGGGAAGAGAGAGGGAGCAGCGAGGGAGGAAGAGGAGCGAGGGGACACGAGGCGTCGTCGTGGCGTCGCTAGGGAGACCGGGGGAAGCAGGAGGTGGCCGAGCAGGGTGGAGGTGGCGCGCGCGGCGGCGTCACGGTGTCTGTCCTCCTGGCAGGGAGGAAGACGACAGGGGAGGGGGGGCGGCGGTGGGCTGGGCCGTTGGGGGAGCTGGGCCAGGTAAGTGGCGCCAGGTAGGTGGCCCAGGTGGCCTTCTCTCCCTTTCTTTTATTTCTGTTCTGTTTGTTGTTTTATTTAATTCATTTTGCCACTGTTTTGAATTTAAAATAATTCAAACAATGCCAAAAACTCCTCTGAATATTTTTATTTTGCTATATGGACTTTTCCAAAAGCTTATAAAATATATCAGGGGTATTTGAAATTATATTCTAATTATATGAATATAACTCAAATTCAAATAGCTAATGAATTAAATCCAAAGTCCCAAAAATAATTCCTTAAAAATGTTCAATAGTTTGGTTGGGACCAGAACCCTTACCAAAAATTATCAAACATTTAAGAAGAGCATTTTGGAGCAATGAATGAGATTTCTAGGGTTTTTGCCCCTCTTTTATTTAAGTTTTCGAGGCTTCCAAAAATTCCCTCAGTTCAAATTTTCAGAATTTAAATATGATGCACACATGAGCTAGCCTAGAGCACTACCAGCAGCTAGGGATGTGACAACTCACCCCCACTAAACAAGAATCTCGTCTCGAGATTCAAGCGTAGGGTAGGATGAAGGGGAAACGCAAACTAGTACAATCTTCACGATCCAGGTTGCACTTCAAATGAACGTTGATTTGAACACCATCTTTGTCTTGTCGTCTTGCTCTGAGAACTTCAGCTAATCATGACAAGAAGAGGAAAGGAAAACTCTAGAAGGATCGGTCTTCTCGAAGGTCGAACAACTCAGGATTAACTCACGGAATGAGACTTAGAACCATCTCTCGGGTTGAGACACGAGATACACATCAAGAGGGGTGGAAAGAAACGGATGACGAAGGTTCACTAGGTGGACAATAATTCCACACTTAAGAAGGTGGTAAACGATTGTCAACGTAGCGAGGAGTTAAGTTGACATGACACCATAATGATGCACCTTAGGGAAGGTGACTCGAAGATATATCCCCTTAAGTGGCAAAAAGAATTACTTTTGATACCGAGATCATTGAAACTCTTTATACCAGCCTAAGGCAATTCTTGAGTGATCGTTTGGAGGGGTTTGGTAGAATGGCATACTCGGACTTGGATGATGTGGATTACCTTGTTGAAGACAACGTAATGGATGAATTTGCTTATCACCGGAGATGGATGAGACCCATGGTAGAATGGCACATTGGCGGTGCAAGCTAGGAACAAAATGCAAATGCTGGGAATGATTCTGGTAACTGGGGAGGAACCCAACAACAGAGAGTGAATTCACTGTTTGAATAGGTCATAGCATTTCCGAGGAAACTGAGAGCAAACCCAGCTAGTGGCCGAGGATAACACGTAGCGCTTGTGCGTGCTCTCAAGAACTTGAGCATTTCCACAATCATCAGGGTTTTACCAACATCCGTGTCAAGGGTCCTGGCCACACAACTTACTACCCTGATGAATACCGGTGGAAGATGCAGAGGCAAAGGAAGATAACACTTTCTCAGATTTCACCCTTGGCGGGTCCAAGGAAATAAAATCTGGATGATCGACCGAGAGACATTTAGCACTCCGCTTCTAATGTTCTCCTTGATGTGCTAGTGTAATCCATAGATAATTATGGTTTGATATCTAGAACATCAAGTAAAAGGTCGGACTTCGGGAGCACAAGAATCCATAAGGAATAACTACGGAGGTAAATCCTACGAAATCCTTATGGGGAGGTGGCTAACTTCCTCAAACAAGATACTATAATAATAGGTCTACCGGATGGGTGTGTTGGCCATGACATCCACCTTGCCGGTTATTGAGAGACCAATATTATAATTCTTGGGAAATGTTCCAACCCATCATATCTGCCTGAGATTCAGATCTGGTTGGTGTCAGGATATTCCAGACTCATCGAGTCTAGGAAGAGAAATGAAAGTTTGCAACACAAATCGATGAGATGACGTTGCGAGATTCTCGAGGGACGAACTGCGATAGCAAGCTCCAAAACATGAGCTGGTTCTGCTAAAACATGTGAACACGCTGTCCTAGACAAACATTATCACATGGTAGTCTTACAATAAAACACTACCAAGTTCAGGTGGGGAATCATAATCGAGGATATTGAAGTCTTGTGCATGACCTAGGATTAGCACATCAACTCCTTTTCCGTGAACAAATCAATCAGTGGCTTGGTGTGCTAGGATATACATATGGAATGGAGGTTGCAAGTCTCCGAACCACAGAATACTTCGCACCGTATGCATGACTGATTTGGGATGATTCCAAAGGAAACAACATTGACTTTCTCGAGTCCACGGCGGCAACTTGCATCCAATGCACATGAACTAGAGGAAGTCTCTCCTTACATCCGAACATATGCTTCATGAGCTAGCATGAACAAATGCTTTCAAAAGTTTCCAACACTAGCTTAATGCTCAGCAAAATTATGGAGAAGGCAAGGATGTTGTCAATGGGCTCAACAACAATTCATCTGGGTTTCCTTTCAAAAGGAATTCCATAGTTAAGTGAACAAGTGATAGCATTGGTCAGACCCAAAAGATATAATGGTGTATGCTCGAAGGATCAACCACGAGTAAGACAACATTACGAATATCGTTGGTTCTGGTCTGATTGGATGATAGCCCATACTCAAATCAAAGATGGGGTAAGACAATAGGCCCAACAACTGATCACAGGGACCAATCGATGAAGATATCATCTTTCTTCAACACACACTACACAAGATTATCCCTTTGGAACGAACTAAGTCAGGCAAGCTTTTATCCTCCAACTCTCCAAGTTGTTGTCTAGCTTAACCAACTAGCTCAGGGATATCTAACACCGATTTTTGGAGAAAGGGTGGTTCACAAGAAACCAACTTGATCACGAGCCCAACATAACAGTCAGGAAATAACCCGGTAACGCTTCCAAGAAGATATTTGGAAAGTCACGAACCACCGGTATGTTACTAAGCTCGAGAACAATCTTGCCTTTCAGGGCAAGACGATATGATCAAATGAGCGAGGACTTGACAAAATCCTAACTCATCAATCGAAATGTGCACCAGGAAGATGGACAAGGTAGCACGATAAATCTTAGAATGATGATTCAAAAACCAACACGCTAAGAATGAGGTTACCGTCCATTTAACTACCAAGCAACGAGGTTGCTGGGAGTATTGATTTCACACACCATGATTCACTTGTCGGCACTCCGGCTGCAACAACACGGAACTGAGGAATGAGAAAGGATGGCGAGAAGTATCACTATGTCAAGAGTTCACAAAAGGTGGTGCAATTCTCATGAAATTCCTGTCATAAAGAAGGTAATACTTCAGGGTAGAGCAGACCAGAAGCTGGATTGTAACTTGATCTGCGGAACACAACTACTTTGACCCAATCCTAAATATGGATGAGGTACTGGAGTTTGTTTCTCCAAGTCATTCAGGACAGAATGGCTTGATGGACCACAAGAGTAATAAGCATTGATAACACGAATGCACAATTACTCCTGACTATCAATTGATAGACGAGGGTCAGAATGCAACTAAAGAGAACAACTCAAAGGAACATATAATTTTCTGAGTTGTGGATGCATAGATTAGTATGTCGAACCAAGTTCAACATATTTCTTCCGGATAACCCATGCAGAAAGGTAGAACTGGCAGAGTCACGATTTATGAATGGAGAACTCCTCAAGAATAATCCTGTTGTGATATTTCAGTTCAACGAGGAACTTCTGCCATAAGTAGTTCATGGTATCTGGAAGAAGAAGATACCACGGACTTCAAGGACTATCGCAAAGGTTACTAATATCCTAAAGGCGCTAGCAATTACTATCAACATGAAGTAAGTAGAGTGAATCTCGGGTTCAAGAACCCAGGAATAGAATACCTACTACTAAGTAGCATCACGGGATGCTTTCGAGAATGATGGCCAGAATCATCACACTGGGAACAGAAATCATGGCTAAATTACTAGATGATCCCCTAAGACACCTAGGGTCATAATACTAGCTCCAACATATATGTCAAGGCAATAAAGTACCTCAACTCACTGATTTGTGTGATTAATCTGACCAAAGGCACATCGGAAACAGGAGGAAGGGATTTGCAAATGCATCCGACTATTTAGAAACCTGGGATGACTCGGACAGCATAACGGCTGTAAATGCTCAGAAAAGATTTGAGACATTCACAAAAATGGTGGCATAACCACTCAGAAACACAATATCAAGGTTTCGAGATCAACAGTTAACGTACGGAAGTAGTAGAAACTGAACTCAAGCTTAAATCCAACAATCTTATAAGTCTACGGATTAGTAACACGTGATCCTGATAGAAAGAAGAGATAGCCTAGTTCTTAATCCCCGTAGGAAAGATAAGATGACTCAGATCAGAAGGGCATAAGGTATAAGGAGTAAAAAGAGCCTTACGTTTCATCCCACAATCAATTCCCTTGCATATAACTAAAGCATTTCTAGACTCAACTTCGACCAGTTTGGCTTGGTAATCCTACAGACAGTCAAGCTCTGATACCAACGCTGTCAGGACCCCGACTCAATGCCACATCGATCTAGCATGTAACACCCCATATCACTTTGCGGCCTCACGCACGGTATTCCCACGGGTGTCGCCTTACCTTTGCCCGGGACCGTTTGCGTCTTTTGGCACACGTATATGATAGTGTCGCTAGCATCCATATGGTAAGGAGCCCGGGCTGACATGGCTAGTCGTAAACCCAAAGTGGCACAAACTTACAGGGACAGGCATCCATGACCCAACATCGAACGTGTCGGTCATCAGCGAGTGAATCCAGGCTGTAGCACTGGGCTAGCAGGACTCCGGTATTCATCGCGTGACATTTCCCCGAAGGGACAGACACAGGAACGAAGAAGGACACATGCCGGCCAGCCTAAGTGTTCCGGAGCAGTAGCAAGCTACCATGGCTCAGTGGAAACACTAGGAGACATTTCCCGGTAAGAGAGGCTACTAAGGATAAACAACTAGATAGTCAGATCCCACACATACCAAGCATTTCAATAACATACACACAATATGCTCGATATGTGCAAACACAACATGGCATCACAACATGACTCTACGACTCAAGTATTTATTCAATAGGCTCCGAGGAGCAAGATATTACAAACATGGGTCCCATGACCCAACACTCAGAGCATACAAATCAAAGCACAAGCGGAAGCTAAACATGTCTGAGTACAGACAACTATAAATGAAAAAGGCTGAGAAGCCTGACCATCTACCAGATCCTGCCGAGGCACAAGATCGTAGCTGAGGTAACAAGCTAGACGTCGAAGTCCACGCGGAACTACTAACGAGACCGAAGTCTCTCTGCAAAAACATAAATAGGCAAACGTGAGTACAAATGTACCCAGCAAGACTTACATCAGAACTATCTACATATGCATCATTATCAACAAAGGGGATGGTGGGGTTTAACTGCAGCAAGCCAGCTTTGACTCGGTGGCTATCCTGAACTACGACTGCAAGTAACTCTTTGAGGTGGCGCACACGAGTCCACATATTCACCATATCAATACACCACTATGGATCCGCTCCCGTCTCCCTACGAGAACGCCATCCATAGCACTCACGCTTATCTTGCGTATTTTAGAGTATCCACTTTCACTTGTCTATGAACTATGCAAGGGGTCCAAGTTTCCATATCCGAGGAATCCGGCTATTCGAATAGATGATGTTAACCTTGCATGGGTGTACTTCTTCACACACGCTTTCGCCACTTATCGCCCTGTACACGTCATGTACCTCGGCAACCTTCAAGCGGAAGCCGGGCGAGGGAGTCGGCCACGACCTGACTAACCGAACAAGTCTCTAGTCCAGGTTTATCGCCTATTCGGGTTCCATCCGCAAGGAGATCCGGCCGGGGTGTCGCTCACGGCCCCAAACGATGTGTGCAGGGTTCCCAAGCCCACCAACCGGGTGCCACTTGGTACACCGTGCCACTGTGCCTAGTCTGTCCCAAGCCCACCTGTACCGGGTGCCACTTGGTAGACTACTAACACTACCTACAAACATCAGAAACTAGTTGCAACTCCTGGACAGAGATCAAGTTGATTAATAAGTCGAGAGAGCTTGGAGCGCCCGGAGCCCAATGTGTGGTAGTAACTGATCATGGATCACAAACACAGAACTCAGTTCCTGAGGACGGCTGCAATGAGACAACCCACCATGTACTCCTACATGGCCTCTCACCGCTACCTTTACCAAATCATGTTCACACACTTAGTTCACACCCAGTAGGACATGTTCACACGCCTCTGATTCATCCCCGATGAATCAGACCTGACTCAACTCTAAGCAGTAGCAGGCATGACAAACAAACATGAATGAGTAGGCACATCAGGGCTCAAACAACTCCTACTCATGCTAGTGGGTTTCATCTATTTACTGTGGCAATGACAGGTCATGCAAAGGATAAAGGGGTTCAGCTACCGCAGCAAGTAACAAATGACTCGTTGTTGTCCTAATGCAGTAAAAGAGAGCAGGGCGAGAGAGTAGGATTGTATCGGAATGAACAAGGGGGTTTTGCTTGCCTGGCACTTCTGAAGATAACATTGAGTCTTCATCAGTGTCAACGATCACATCATCGGTACAACGTCTACCGAGGGGGAACAGCACCAGCAAACACAGAAGAAACACGATCAATGCAATGCACAGTATGATGCATGCTATGACATGGCAATATGAATGTGTTTTGAGCTAATGCAACTAGCAGCAAGTTAAATGGAGTTGGTTTGAACCCTAGGTTCAAATTCAAACTCCACATGTGATTATTTAAATGCCATTTAATTGATTTGTGCTAAACAGCAGCTATAAGTTGTTCTAACATGCATGAAAATGGTACAGATGGATTCCTTGAATTTTTCTGATAATTTTTCATATATAACTTATTTAATTTGGAGTTACGGTTAATTTTCTATGATTTATTGAAGTTTTAGGCATTTTCTGGAATTTCCTGAATAATATTAAATCCAGAAAATACTTATTGCGTCAGCATGACATCACCTTGACGTCATCAGGTCAACAGGGCAGGTTCAGGTCAAACCTGACCAGTGGGGTCCACTGGTCAGTGACTGGGGCTGATTAGTGTCGCTGACATGTGGGCCCAGTCAACAGCCACGTCAGCTTAGTCAAAGCTGACGCGTGGGGCCACTAGGATTAGTTAAAAACTAAACAGAAACTAATCTATGATTAATTAGCAGGTGGGGCCCTGCTGTCAGTGTCACAGGGTTAATTAGCAGGGTCATTAGCCCCTAACGACGACGCCACGTCAGCACGCCGGAGACCAGCCGACGGCGACCACAGAACACGGCGGGGCACGCCGGACTTGCGCTAGAGGCGTCAGTTTGGCGCGCTGAGGGCACCAGGGGATGGCCCTTGCTCTCGCGCATCCAGAGGACCAAGTGGGGGGTCGTGGGGTCGCCGGAACTCATGCCGGCGACGAGCTTTGGCGGCGATGGTGTTCGGTGGTGCTCGGGCGCGTCGCTACGGTGCATCAGTGAGCAAATGGAGAGGCTGGGCAGCACCTGCTAGACATGGGGAGCACTAAGAGCAGCTCAGTGAGGCCAGGGGAGCACGGAGGCTATGCGTGCAGCAGCAATGGCGGACGGTGGCTTCGGAGCTCGTGGGGAACGGCGCTACGGCACGAAGGAGAGCATGCTGAGTTAGGGGAGAAGGTCAGTGGCTCACGACGATGACGAGGGGACGCTCGGCGAGGTCGGGGGCGGTCCGGAGCCGACGAATTTGACGAAGATGGCCGGCGGTACCGAGGTTGAAGAAGACATCGAGGGCGGTGTTGCGGCACGTCCGGGGCCTCGTGGCTCGTTGAGGAGGTAGAGGGAGGACCGGCGGAGCTTCCTGGGGCGTCGGTGAGCCGTGGGGTGGCCGGTAGCCACGGTGGCTCTCGTCGGTGGCGGCGGCTCCGTTCGGGTGAGGAGAACAGAGGAGGGGGAGAGTGTTCGGGGAAGAGAGAGGGAGCAGCGAGGGAGGAAGAGGAGCGAGGGGACACGAGGCGTCGTCGTGGCGTCGCTAGGGAGACCGGGGGAAGCAGGAGGTGGCCGAGCAGGGTGGAGGTGGCGCGCGCGGCGGCGTC
>NC_041387.1:85292102-85293958 GCF_002162155.2 Triticum dicoccoides | reverse complement strand
TAGTTAAGTGAACAAGTGATAGCATTGGTCAGACCCAAAAGATATAATGGTGTATGCTCGAAGGATCAACCACGAGTAAGACAACATTACGAATATCGTTGGTTCTGGTCTGATTGGATGATAGCCCATACTCAAATCAAAGATGGGGTAAGACAATAGGCCCAACAACTGATCACAGGGACCAATCGATGAAGATATCATCTTTCTTCAACACACACTACACAAGATTATCCCTTTGGAACGAACTAAGTCAGGCAAGCTTTTATCCTCCAACTCTCCAAGTTGTTGTCTAGCTTAACCAACTAGCTCAGGGATATCTAACACCGATTTTTGGAGAAAGGGTGGTTCACAAGAAACCAACTTGATCACGAGCCCAACATAACAGTCAGGAAATAACCCGGTAACGCTTCCAAGAAGATATTTGGAAAGTCACGAACCACCGGTATGTTACTAAGCTCGAGAACAATCTTGCCTTTCAGGGCAAGACGATATGATCAAATGAGCGAGGACTTGACAAAATCCTAACTCATCAATCGAAATGTGCACCAGGAAGATGGACAAGGTAGCACGATAAATCTTAGAATGATGATTCAAAAACCAACACGCTAAGAATGAGGTTATCGTCCATTTAACTACCAAGCAACGAGGTTGCTGGGAGTATTGATTTCACACACCATGATTCACTTGTCGGCACTCCGGCTGCAACAACACGGAACCGAGGAATGAGAAAGGATGGCGTGAAGTATCACTATGTCAAGAATTCACAAAAGGTGGTGCAATTCTCATGAAATTCCTGTCATAAAGAAGGTAATACTTCAGGGTAGAGCAGACCAGAAGCTGGATTGTAACTTGATCTGCGGAACACAACTACTTTGACCCAATCCTAAATATGGATGAGGTACTGGAGTTTGTTTCTCCAAGTCATTCAGGACAGAATGGCTTGACGGACCACAAGAGTAATAAGCATTGATAACACGAATGCACAATTACTCCTGACTATCAATTGATAGACGAGGGTCAGAATGCAACTAAAGAGAACAACTCAAAGGAACATACAATTTTCTGAGTTGTGGATGCATAGATTAGTATTTCGAACCAAGTTCAACATATTTCTTCCGGATAACCCATGCAGAAAGGTAGAACTGGCAGAGTCACGATTTATGAATGGAGAACTCCTCAAGAATAATCCTGTTGTGATATTTCAGTTCAACGAGGAACTTCTGCCATAAGTAGTTCATGGTATCTGGAAGAAGAAGATACCACGGACTTCAAGGACTATCGCAAAGGTTACTAATATCCTAAAGGCGCTAGCAATTACTATCAACATGAAGTAAGTAGAGTGAATCTCGGGTTCAAGAACCCAGGAATAGAATACCTACTACTAAGTAGCATCACGGGATGCTTTCGAAAATGATGGCCAGAATCATCACACTGGGAACACAAATCATGGCTAAATTACTAGATGATCCCCTAAGACACCTAGGGTCATAATACTAGCTCCAACATATATGTCAAGGCAATAAAGTACCTCAACTCACTAATTTGTGTGATTAATCTGACCAAAGGCACATCGGAAACAGGAGGAAGGGATTTGCAAATGCATCCGACTATTTAGAAACCTGGGATGACTCGGACAGCATAACGGCTGTAAATGCTCAGAAAAGATTTGAGACATTCACAAAAATGGTGGCATAACCACTCAGAAACACAATATCAAGGTTTCGAGATCAACAGTTAACGTACGGAAGTAGTAGAAACTGAACTCAAGCTTAAATCCAACAATCTTATAAGTCTACGGATTAGTAACACGTGATCCTGATAGAAAGAAGAGATAGCCTAGTTCTTAATCCCCGTAG
>NC_041387.1:85275375-85292092 GCF_002162155.2 Triticum dicoccoides | reverse complement strand
GGGTGAGGAGAACAGAGGAGGGGGAGAGTGTTCGGGGAAGAGAGAGGGAGCAGCGAGGGAGGAAGAGGAGCGAGGGGACACGAGGCATCGTCGTGGCGTCGCTAGGGAGACCGGGGGAAGCAGGAGGTGGCCGAGCAGGGTGGAGGTGGCGCGCGCGGCGGCGTCGCGGTGTCTGTCCTCCTGGCAGGGAGGAAGACGACAGGGGAGGGGGGGCGGCGGTGGGCTAGGCCGTTGGGGGAGCTGGGCCAGGTAAGTGGCGCCAAATAGGTGGCCCAGGTGGCCTTCTCTCCCTTTCTTTTATTTCTGTTCTGTTTGTTGTTTTATTTAATTCATTTTGCCACTGTTTTGAATTTAAAATAATTCAAACAATGCCAAAAACTCCTCTGAATATTTTTATTTTGCTATATGGACTTTTCCAAAAGCTTATAAAATATATCAGGGGTATTTGAAATTATATTCTAATTATATGAATATAACTCAAATTCAAATAGCTAATGAATTAAATCCAAAGTCCCAAAAATAATTCCTTAAAAATGTTCAATAGTTTGGTTGGGACTAGAACCCTTACCAAAAATTATCAAACATTTAAGAAGAGCATTTTGGAGCAATGAATGAGATTTCTAGGGTTTTTGCCCCTCTTTTATTTAAGTTTTTGAGGCTTCCAAAAATTCCCTCAGTTCAAATTTTCAGAATTTAAATATGATGCACACATGAGCTAGCCTAGAGCACTACCAGCAGCTAGGGATGTGACATAGCATGGATAATAAACGATTATCATGAACAAGGAAATATAATAATAATCAATTTATTATTGCCTCTAGGGCATATTTCCAACAGTCTCCCACTTGCACTAGAGTCAATAATCTAGTTCACATCGATATGTGATTAACACTCAAGGTCACATCCCCATGTGACTAACACCCAAAGAGTTTACTAGAGTCAATAATCTAGTTCACATTTACCATGTGATTAACACTCGATGAGTTCTGGGTTTGATCATGTTATGCTTGTGAGAGAGGTTATAGTCAACGGGTCTGAACCTTTCAGATCCGTGTGTGCTTTACAAATCTCTATGTCATCTCCTAGATGCAGCTACCACGTTCTATTTGGAGCTATTCCAAATAACTGTTCTACTTGGAGCTATTCTAAATTGTTGCTCAATTATACGTATCCGGTATCTCTACTCAGAGCTATCCGGATAGGTGTTAAGCTTGCATCGACGTAACCCTTTACGACGAACTCTTTTACCACCTCCATAATTGAGAAAATTCCTTAGTCCACTAGTTACTAAGGATAACTTTGACCGCTGTCCTGTGATCCATTCTTGGATCACTCTTGTACCCCTTGACTGACTCATGGTAAAGCACACTTCAGGTGCGGTACACAGCATAGCATACTGTAGAGCCTATGTTTTAAGCATAGGGGACGACCTTCGTTCCTTTCTCTCTATTCTGCCATGGTCGAGCTTTAAGTCTTAACTTCATACCTTACAACTCAGGCAAGAACTCCTTCTTTGACTGATCCATCTTGAACACCTTCAAGATCACGTCAAGGCATGTGCTCATTTGAAAGTACTATTAAGCGTTTTGATCTATCCTTATAGATCTTGATGCTCAATGTTCAAGTAGCTTAATCCAGGTTTTCCATTGAAAACACTTTCCAAATAACCCTATATGCTTTCCAGAAATTCTACGTCATTTCTGATCATTAATATGTCAACAACATATACTCATCAGAAATTCTACAGTGCTCCCACTCACTTCTTTGGAAATACAAGTTTCTCATAAACTTTGTATACACCCAAAATCTTTGATCATTATCAAAACATACATTCCAACTCCGAGATGCTCACTCCAGTCCTCAGAAGGATTGCTGGAGCTTTTGCATACTTATTAGCATATTTCAGGATAGACAAAACCTTCCGGTTGTATCACATACAACCTTTCCTCAAGAATCGTCGAGGAAACAATGTTTTTGACATCCTATCTGCAAGATTTCATAAATAATGCAGTAATTGCTAATATAATTCCAACAGACTCTTAGCATCGCTACGAGTGAGAAAGTCTCATCGTAGTCAACTCCTTGAACTTGTCGAAAAACATCTTAACGACAAGTCGAGCTTTCTCAATGGTGACACTTACCATCATTGTCTGTCTTCCTTTCAAAATCCATATGTACCTAACAGCCTTACGACCATCAAGTAGTTCTTCCAAAGTCTACACTTTGTTTTCATACATGGATCCTCTCTCGGGTTTTATGGCCTAGAGCCATTTATCGGAATCCGGGCCCACCATCGCTTCTCCATAGCTCGTAGGTTCATTGTTGTCTAGCAACATGACTTCCAAGACAGGATTACGTACCACTCTGAAGTAGTACACATCCTTGTCATCCCACGAGGTTTGGTAGTGACTCGATCCGAAGTTTCATGATCACTATCATAAGCTTCCACTTTAGTTGGTGTACGTGCCACAGGAACAACTTCCTGTGCCCTGCTACACACTTGTTGAAGTGACGGTTCAATAACCTCATCAAGTCTCCACCATCCTCCCACTCAACTTTTCGAGAGAAACCTTTCCTCGAAAAAGGACCCGATTCAAGAAACAATCCCTATTGCTTTCGGATCTGAATTAGGAGGTATACCCAACTGTTTTGGGGTGTCCTATGAAGATGCATTTTATCTGCTTTGGGTTCGAGCTTATCAACCTGAAACCTTTTCACATAAGCGTCGCAGCCCCAAACTTTCAAGAAACGGCAACTTAGGTTTCTCCAAACCACAGTTCATACGGTGTCGTCTCAACGAAATTATGTGGTGCCCTATTAAAGTGAATGTGGTTGTCTCTAATGCCTAACCCATGAACGATAGTGGTAACTCGATAAGAGACATCATGGTATGCACCATATCCAATAGGGTGCAACTATGATGTTTGGACACACCATCACACTATGGTGTTCCAGGCTGTATCAGTTGTGAAACAATTTCCACAATGTTTTAACTCTGTGCCAAACTCGTGATTCAGATATTCATCTCTATGATCATATCATAGATCTTTTATCCTCTTGTCACGACGATCTTTCAACTTCACACTGAAATTACTTGAACCTTTCAATAATTCAAACTCGTGATTCATCAAGTAAATATACTCAACATCTACTCGAATCATCTGTGAAGTAAGAACATAACGATATTCACTGCATGCCTCAGCACTCATTGGACTGCACACATCAAAATGTGTTACTTCCAACAAGTTGCTATCTTGTTCCATCTTACTGAAAACGAGGCTTTTCAGTCATCTTGCCCATGTGGTATGATTTGCATGTCCCAAGTGATTCAAAATCAAGTGAGTCAAAACGGTCCATTTGCATGGAGTTTCTTCATGCATATACACCAATAGACATGGTTCGCATGTCTCAAACTTTTCAAAAACTAGTGAGCCCAAAGATCCATCAATATGGAGCTTCTTCATGCGTTTTATACCGATATGACTTACGTGGCAGTGCCACAAGTAGGTGGTACTATCATTACTATCTTTTGGCATGAACATGTGTATCACTACGATCGAGATTTAATAAACCATTCATTTTAGGTGTAAGACCATTGAAGGTATTATTCAAATAAACAGAGTAACCATTATTCTCTTAAATGAATAACCGTATTGCGATAGACGTAATCCAATCATGTCTATGCTCAACGCAAACACCAAATAACAATTATTTAGGTTTAACACCAATCTCTTTGGTAGAGGGAGCGTGCGATGCTTGATCATATCAAGCTTGGAAAAACTTCCAACACATATCTTCAGCTCACCTTCAGCTAGTCTCCGTTTATTCCGTAGCCTTTTGTTTCGAGTTACTAACACTTAGCAACCGAACCGGTATCTAATACCCTGGTGCTACTAGGAGTACTAGCAAAGTACACATTAACACAATGTATATCCAATATACTTCTATCGACCTTGCCAGCCTTCTTATCTACCAAGTATCTAGGGTAATTCTTCTCTAGTGGTTGTTCCCCTTATTACAGAAGCACTTAGTCTCGGGTTTGGGTTTTACCTTGGGTTTCTTCACTAGAGCAGCAGCTGATTTGCCGTTTCATGAAGTATCCCTTCTTGCCCTTGCCCTTCTTGAAACTAGTGGTTTCACCAACCATCAACAATTGATGCTCCTTCTTGATTTCTACTTTCGCGGTGTCAAACATCGCGAATACCTCAAGGATCATCATATCTATCCCTAATATGTTATAGTTCATCACGAAGCTCTAACAGCTTGGTGGCAATGACTTTGGAGAACCATCACTGTCTTATCTGGAAGATCAACTCCCACTCGATTCAAATGATTGTTGTACTCAGACAATCTGAGCACAAGCTCAACAATTGAGCTTTTCTCCTTAGTTTGCAGGTTAAGAAAGTCATCGGAGGTCTTATACCTCTTGACATGGGCACGAGCCTGAAATCCCAATTTCAGCCCTCAAAACATCTCATATGTTTCGCGATGTTTCAAAAACGTCTTTGGTGCCTCAACTCTAAACCGTTTAACTGAACTATCATGTAGTTATCAAAACGTGTATGTCAGATGTTCGCAACAACCACAGACAACGTTCGAGGTTCAGCACACTGAGCGGTGCATTAAGGACATAAGCCTTCTATGAAGCAATGAGGACAATCCTCAGTTTACGGACCTAGTCCGCATAATTGCTACTATCAACTTTCAACTAATTTTCTCTAGGAACATATCTAAACAGTAGAACTATAGCGTGAGCTACGACATAATTTGCAAAAACCTTTTGACTATGTTCAGGATAATTAAGTTCATCTTATGAACTCCCACTCAGATAGACATCCCTCTAGTCATCTAAGTGATTACATGATCCGAGTCAAACTAGGCCGTGTCCGATCATCACGTGAGACGGACTAGTCATCATCGGTGAACATCTTCATGTTGATCGTATCTTCTATACGACTCATGTTCGACCTTTCGGTCTCCGTGTTCCGAGGCCATGTCTGTACATGCTAGGCTCGTCAAGTTAACCCTAAGTGTTTCGCGTGTGTAAATCTGTCTTACACCCGTTGTATGTGAACGTTAGAATCTAACACCCGATCATCACGTGGTGCTTCGAAACACGAACTGTCGCAACGGTGCACAGTTAGGGGAGAACACTTCTTGAAATTGTTGTAAGGGATCATCTTATTTACTACCGTCGTTCTAAGCAAATAAGATGTATAAACATGATAAACATCACATGCAATCAAATAGTGACATGATATGGCCAGCATCACTTTGCTCCTTTTGATCTCCATCTTCGCGGCTCCATGATCATCATCGTCACCGGCATGACACCATGATCTCCATCATCATGATCTCCATCATCGTGTCTTCATGAAGTTGCCTCGCCAACTATTACTTCTACTACTATGGCTAACGGTTAGCAATAAAGTAAAGTAATTACATGACGTTTAAGTTGACACGCAGGTCACAAATAAATAAAGACAACTCCTATGGCTCCTGCCGGTTGTCATACTCATCGACATGCAAGTCGTGATTCCTATTACAAGAACATGATCAATCTCATACATCACATATATCATTCATCACATCCTTTTTGGCCATATCACATCACATAGCATACCCTGCAAAAACAAGTTAGACGTCCTCTAATTGTTGTTTGCATGTTTTACGTGGCTGCTATGGGTTTCTAGCAAGAACGTTTCTTACCTACGCATGAACCACAACGTGATATGCCAATTGCTATTTACCCTTCATAAGGACCCTTTTCATCGAATCCGATCCGACTAAAGTGGGAGAGACAGACACCCGCCAGCCACCTTATGCAACTAGTGCATGTTTGTCGGTGGAACCGGTCTCACGTAAGCGTACGTGTAAGGTTGGTCCGGGCCGCTTCATCCCACGATGCCGCCGAATCAACATAAGACTAGTAACGGCAAGCATATTGAACAATATCGACGCCCACAACTACTTTGTGTTCTACTCGTGCAAAGAATCTACGCAATAGACCTAGCTCATGATGCCACTGTTGGGGAACGTAGCAGAAATTCAAAATTTTCCTACGTGTCACCAAGATCTATCTATGGAGAGACTAGCAACGAGGGGAAGGAGAGTGCATCTACATACCCTTGTAGATCGCTAAGCGGAAGCGTTCAAGTGAACGGGGTTGATGGAGTCGTACTCGTCGTGATTCAGATCACCGATGATCCTAGTGCCGAACGGACGGCACCTCCGCGTTCAACACACGTACAGCTCGACGATGTCTCCCACGCCTTGATCCAGCAAGGAGAGAGGGAGAGGTTGAGGAAGACTCCATCCAGCAGCAGCACAACGGCGTGGTGGTGATGGAGGAGCGTGGCAATCCTGCAGGGCTTCGCCAAGCACCTACGGGAGAGGAGGAGGTGTCACGGGAGGGAGGGAGGCGCCAAGGGCTCAGGTATAGATGTCCTCCCTCCCCTCCACTATATATAGGGGCAGGGGAGAGGGGGGAGGCGCAGCCTTGCCCCTTCCTCCAAGGAAGGGGTGCGGCTAAGAGGGGGGGAGGAGTCCATCCTCCCCAAGGCACCTCGGAGGTGCCTTCCCCCTTTAGGACTCTCCCCTTTTTCCTATATCTTGGCGCATGGGCCTCTAGGGGCTGGTGCCCTTGGCCCATGTAGGCCAAGGCGCACCCCCTACAGCCCATGTGGCCCCCCGGGGCAGGTGGCCCCACCCGGTGGGCCCCCGGGACCCTTCCGGTGGTCCCGGTACAATACCGATGACCCCGAAACTTGTCCCGATGGCCGAAACAGGACTTCCTATATATAAATCTTTACCTCCGGACCATTCCGGAACTCCTCGTGACGTCCGGGATCTCATCCGGGACTCCGAACAACATTCGGTAACCACATACAAACTTCCTTTATAACCCTAGCGTCATCGAACCTTAAGTGTGTAGACCCTACGGGTTCGGGAGACATGTAGTCATGACCGAGACGTTCTCCGGTCAATAACCAACAGCGGGATCTGGATACCCATGTTGGCTCCCACATGTTCCACGATGATCTCATCGGATGAACCACGATGTCAAGGACTCAATTGATCCCGTATTCAATTCCCTTTGTCTAGCGGTATTTTACTTGCCCGAGATTCGATCGTCGGTATACCGATACCTTGTTCAATCTCGTTACGGCAAGTCTCTTTACTCGTTCCGTAACACATCATCCCGTGATCAACCCCTTGGTCACATTGTGCACATTATGATGATGTCCTACCGAGTGGGCCCAGAGATACCTCTCCGTTTACACGGAGTGACAAATCCCAGTCTCGATTCGTGCCAACCCAACAGACACTTTCGGAGATACATGTAATGCACCTTTATAGCCACCCAGTTACGTTGTGATGTTTGGTACACCCAAAGCATTCCTACGGTATCCGGGAGTTGCACAATCTCATGGTCTAAGGAAAAGATACTTGACATTAGAAAAGCTTTAGCATACGAACTACATGATCTTGTGCTAGGCTTAGGATTGGGTCTTGTCCATCACATCATTCTCCTAATGATGTGATCCCGTTATCAACGACATCCAATGTCCATGGTCAGGAAACCGTAACCATCTATTGATTAACGAGCTAGTCAACTAGAAGCTTACTAGGGACATGGTGTTGTCTATGTATCCACACATGTATCTGAGTTTCCTATCAATACAATTCTAGCATGGATAATAAACGATTATCATGAACAAGGAAATATAATAATAATCAATTTATTATTGCCTCTAGGGCATATTTCCAACACTAAGGCCCCGGGGCCAATGACAAGTGGGCCCCATGCCCCCTGAACATTTAAAAAAAGAACTAAAAAATAGATAAATAAGTAAATACAAATATTAATTAATTAATTAACTTAATGAAATCCTGATTAGTTAACTAGTTAAATTTACTTAACCTGCTAATTAAACTAAGTAATTGTTAATTAGTTATCAGTCTATGGCAGAACGGACCCACGCTTCAGTTTAACTAGTCAACATCTCTGTTGACTGCTGACGTCATGATGACGTCAGCATACACTATTCTGGATAATGTTGATTTAAAATAATTAAGTAAATTCTAAAAATGATTTAAATCTTTTAAAATTAATATAAAATAAACCGTAGCTCGGATGGAAAAACTTTGTACATGAAAGTTGCTCAGGACGACGAGACGAATCCAGCTACGCAGCCCGTTTGTCCGCCACGCGTTCCTAGCATAGTGAACCTGCAACATTTCACCTCCGGTTCATCTGACCAAAACGTGAAACACCAGGGATACTTTCCCGGATGTTTCCCCTTTCGCCAGTATCACCTACTACGGCGTTAGGGCACACCGGACACTGTGTATTGCCTTGTTACGCTTTGTGATGCTTTGATTGCTATGTTATTTATTATATTCCCCCTCCATTACTTCTTTCCGGTAGAACCCAAGGCTGTCGGTGCCCCCAATTCGACTACGGAGTTGACGACCCCTCCTTGCCAGAGCAACCAGGCAAGCCCCCCCCCCCTTGATCACCAGATATTGCCTATTCTTCTCTATACTGCTTGCATTAGAGTAGTGTAGCATGTTACTGTTCGGTTACTCCTATTCTGTTGCATAGCCTGTCATTGTTGCTACAGTCGTTGATACCTTACCCGCAATCCTAAATGCTTAGTATAGGATGCTAGTTTATCATCATTGGCCCTACATTCTTGTCAGTCTGCCTTGCTATACTATCGGGCCGTGATTGTTGGAAATATGCCCTAGAGGCAATAATTAAAGGATTATTATTATATTTCCTTGTTCATGATAATTGTCTTTTATTCATGCTATAATTGTGTTATCCGGAAATCGTAATACATGTGTGAATACATAGACCACAACATGTCCCTAGTAAGCCTCTAGGTGACTAGCTCGTTGTTCAACTGATAGTCATGGTTTCCTGACTATGGACATTGGATGTCATTGATAATGGGATCACATCATTAGGAGAATGATGTGATGGACAAGACCTAATCCTAAGCATAGCACAAGATCGTGTAGTTTGTTTGCTAGAGATTTTCCAATGTCAAGTATCTTTTCCTTAGACCATGAGATCGTGTAACTCCCGGATACCATAGGAGTGCTTTGGGTGTACCAAACGTCACAACATAACTGGGTGACTATAAAGGTATACTACGGGTATCTCCGAAAGTGTCTGTTGGGTTGACACGGATCGAGACTGGGATTTGTCACTCCGTATGACGGAGAGGTATCTCTGGGCCCACTCGGTAATGCATCATCATAATGAGCTCAAAGTGACCAAGTGTCTGGTCACGGGATCATGCATTATGGTACGAGTAATGTGACTTGCCGGTAACGAGATTGAACGAGGTATTGGGATACCGACGATCGAATCTCGGGCAAGTAACATACCGATTGACAAAGGGAATTGTATACGGGGTTGCTTGAATCCTCGACATCGTGGTTCATCCGATGAGATCATCGAGGAGCATGTGGGAGCCAACATGGGTATCCAGATCCCGCTGTTGGTTATTGATCGGAGAGCCGTCTCGGTCATGTCTACGTGACTCCCGAACCCGTAGGGTCTACACACTTAAGGTTCGGTGACGCTAGGGTTGTAGAGATATGAGTATGCAGCAAACTAAAAGTTGCTCGGAGTCCCGGATGAGATCCCGGATGTCACGAGGAGTTTAGGAATGGTCCAGAGGTAAAGAATTATATATGGGAAGTCGAGTTTCGGCCATCGGGAAAGTTTCGGGGGTCACCGGTATTGTACCGGGACCACCGGAAGGGTCCCGGGGGTCCACCGGGTGGGGCCACCTATCCCGGAGGGGCCCATGGGCTAAAGTGGGAGGGGAACCAGCCCCTGGTGGGCTGGTGCACCCCCCTTGGGCCCCCCTGCGCCTAGGGTTGGGAACCCTAGGGGAGGGGGCGCCTCCACTTGCCTTGGGGGGCAAGGCACCCCCTTGGCCGCCGCCCCCCCTAGGAGATCCCATCTCCTAGGGCCGGCGCCCCTCCTGGGGTCCCTATATAAAGAGGGGGGAGGGAGGGCAGCCGCACCCTTGCACTTGGCGCCTCCCTTCCCCCTTCCTACACCTCTCCCTCCTGCAGATGGTTGGCGAAGCCCTGCCGGATCCCTGCTGCATTCACCACCACGCCGTCGTGCTGCTGGATCTTCATCAACCTCTCCTTCCCCCTTGCTGGATCAAGAAGGAGGAGACGTCACGCTGACCGTACGTGTGTTGAATGCGGAGGTGCCGTCCGTTCGACGCTAGGATCTCCGGTGATTTGGATCACGACGAGTATGACTCCCTCAACCCCGTTCTCTTGAACGCTTCCGCTCGATCTACAAGGGTATGTAGATGCACTCCTCTCTCTCGTTGCTAGATGAACTCATAGATTGATCTTGGTGAAACCGTAGAAATTTTTTATTTTCTGCAACGTTCCCCAACAGTGATCACTTGGGAGGTGATCACGGGTATATACTATACATATATACATACTATACATATGGTGACTAAAGTCGGGTCAGCTTGTTGAGTACCCACAAGTGATTCTGATGTGGGGGCTGAAAGGACAGGTGGCTCCATCCCGGTAGAGGTGGGCATGGGTTCCCGACGGCCCCCGACTGTTACTTTGTGGCGGAGCGACAGGGCAGGTTGAGACCACCTAGGAGAGAGGTGGGCCTAGCCCTGGACGGCATCCGCGGTTACTTCAGAATAACACGCTTAACAAGATCTTGGTATTTGATCTGAGTCTGGCCACTGGCCTATACACACTAACCATCTATGCTGGAAAGATATGGGCACTCGATGTTGTGGTATCAGCCGAAGCCTTCTTGACGTCAGTGACGGAGCGACACGCGTCGGATTGGACTGGAACGCCTGCTCTTGTATTAGGGAGGCTAGGTCTGTTTCCGGCCGCCCTCGCAACGTGCACGTCTGCAATGGGCGATGGGCCCAGACCCCTGCGTGCATAGGATTTAGACCGGCGTGCTGACCTCTCTATTGTGCCTAGGTGGGGCTGCGACGTGTTGATCTTCCGAGGCCGGGCATGACCCAGGAAAGTGTGTCCGGCCAAATGGGATCGACCGTGTTGGGTTATGTGGTGCACCCCTGCAGGGAAGTTTATCTATTCGAATAGCCGTGTCCCTCGGTAAAAGGACGACCCGGAGTTGTACCTTGACCTTATGACAACTAGAACCGGATACTTAATAAAACACACCCAGACAAGTTCCACAGACAACCCGGTGATCGCTTTTCCACAGGGCGACGAGGGAAGGATCGCCGGGTAGGATTATGCTATGCGATGCTACTTGAAGGACTTCAATCTACTCTCTTATACATGCTGCAAGACGGAGGCTGCCAGAAGTGTAGTCTTCGATAGGACTAGCTATCCCCCTCTTATTCTGGCATTCTGTAGTTCAGTCCATCGATATTGCCTCTTTACACATATACCCATGCATATGTAGTGTAGATCCTTGCTTGTGAGTACTTTGGATGAGTACTCACGGTTGCTTTTCTCCCCTTTCCTTTCTTCCTGGTTGTCGCAGCCAGATGCTGGAGCCCAGGAGCCAGACGCCACCGTCGATGACGACTCCTACTACACTGGAGGTGCCTACTACTACGTGCAGGCCGCTACGATGACCAGGAGTAGTTTAGGAGGATCCGAGGCAGGAGGCCTGCGCCTCTTTCGATCTGTATCCCAGTTTGTGCTAGCCATCTTATGGCAACTTGTTTAATTTATGTTTGTACTCAGATATTGTTGCTTCCGCTGACTTGTTTATGTCGAGCACTTGTATTCAAGCCCTCGAGGCCCCTGGCTTGTAATATGATGCTTATATGACTTGCTTTACTTTTAGAGTTGTGTTGTGATATCTTCCCGTGAGTCCCTGATCTTGATCGTACACGTTTGCGTGCATGATTAGTGTACGATTGAATCGGGGGCGTCACAAGTTGGTATTAGAGCCGACTGCCTGTAGGAATCCCCCTTCCACACTCCTTGGCCGAAGTTGAGTATAGTCGATGGAAACTGTTTTACTAACATGGCTGTGCAGCCCATGGGCCCACGTCGCCATTGGGTGGTATTAGGATCTTTTACTCCTCGATCTTTACTCCGGGACTCTGAACTCTCTTCTACTCGGGTTAAACGAATTTTGCTAACTCTAACATTAGGATCTCGTGACCACTTCCACCCAAATAGCTCATTATTACTGATGGTCGCCTGCTGCATCAGAAGATCCTGAAGATACTCTTCGATGTTCTCTCGAGACTTTGTCCCTGTTGCTTTTGCAATTTCCTACCACCGAAACATCACTATGGATAAATGCATACACCAGTCGTTCTTACCTTTATTCCCAGTTGGACTTGTTATTACAAGATACCCCGAACTTCTCTCTATTGCTCCGAGAATTTTTTTTGCTTATTGCCTTGTAGTTTCTTGTCGCCTGAATACACCTACTAATTAATCCTGACACTTACCAAGGATTTATTTCTTCGCAGTTGTTCATGTGTTTCGCAAAAGACTTTGAAATACCATTCGATCTTTCGAAAATCCTGAGCAGCCTATTGCTCTTGAAATTCTTGCTTGCTTGCATTATGGTTAATCCCATAAATATAGTAATCTCATTGGAATCCTTTGTCACTATCATTTTTGAGTCCATTGATTCAATAAGTTGTGAATGTTCACAATCATCAGTCGAATCCTAGGATTATCCTTCCAGCTCAGACGTCATTTGGATATGAGCTGGTTCTTGACGAATCAATGCCTTAATCGGTTCTGCTTCTAAGTCTATTGAACTTATTCATTTTCGATCAGAATGATTGCTTCTGATCCCTTGATTTGGAAATCATAAAATTTCTTTGCATTAAGCCTTAATTAGTCAGTTGTTTCTATAATCTGATGCCTCGGCATTCCTTCTTCCTCTGATTGAGTACCGATACTCACATCAGCCCCGTTGTGGACCACCATACCCATTGCCGGGTTATTATCCGACAGTGTCCTTCACAACCAAAATACTTGTGGGTTCTTTACCTGATACATAATGCCTTTGGTAAATTGTATCCTCTGATTTCTCAACCATGCTTTGCTTTCGAGCTGGTGGTATTTACTATTGAAGCTTGTGGTATATGTTTCCACGATACCCCGATGGGTTGAACCTATGCCTTCCTTAATATGGGTGAACTCAAAAGTTTTCACGAGTCATACTCTTCTGGTATTTTGCCAGATAAAATTTCAACACTACAACTTCTTCGAAAGTGAGAAGTGAATGAAAGGTCATGCATCGGAGAAGTGGGAGTCGACCTTGAACTGGTGTTCATGCCCATGGACACGATGTAGATCCTATCATGGAAACTTCTTGTAATAATAATTATTTCCTTGATATAGGTTCATCTAGTATCCATGTTTGGTCCTTTGCAATCATGGTCCCGACCATGTTCTCCTTTAAATACCATTTCTCGTGCTAGTTTAAGCACTTGTCTTTTGCAGAGCAATACACCAGTCCAATATCTACTTTGATCTGTCGTCGAGTATTACCCCCTGGCATCTCGAAGATGTCTTGCCATTGCACCACATCTTACTAACTTTGTTGAAGCAATGTCTTTCCTTGTCGTAACACTCTACGGGTTCTGGGTTGTTGTCAACCGAGGACACTGACTAGTGAAATTATTCTGCACTACAAATCAAATACCCCTAGTATTTTTACTGGGAAAATCTGAATCCAATCTGGTCATTCCTAGACTATCGGCTGCATCATGGTCTTGCTATCTTTAACTGTGCTACCTCGTCCTTCTCTGGTGCACAAATTCTTTAGTGTGTGAGCACGACTTACGTAGAGCTTTCAACATCATGTTACTTGTCTTGAAAGGCAACTTTGGTTTCGAGCTTGCATCTTATATATTGATCCTATAACTTGCCACTTCGTCATTCCCTTACTTGTTGCCATTGGTGTTTAATTGCATCCTCTCAAAACCTCCCGACAAATGTGTCGGGTCACCTTTAACACTTTGACTTATTCCAAGATGTCAATTGCGTTCATGATGAGAAATACCCTGCTTGCCCTCGATGATTTTTATTATCATCGACAACACCCTTGACTTCCTTTCATTGTGAACTTGACCACATTATGAATACAACTTGCTCTCCAGCTAGTGTCGTGTTCTGCCTTGAAGTGTTACTGTCTTTTCTGTCGAGAATGTTGTGGGGATTGCTCCACCTCGTAGAAATTCTCGGTATGATGATACTTCTCACCATCACCATTCTTCCTTGGTCCCCATGTCGTTTTTAACCAGGATACCAATATGCTAACGATATTGTTTGAGTTCTGTACTTCTAGCAACCCTATTGCTTTGAAGTTAATGATCGACAGTTCGTTCTTAGACTGTTGGTTATTGAGTCGTCACTCTAACATTGATCTTGTTGCCTAAGGTCATATTTCGGCACACCTTTCAACTAATGATTGATGGTGTAAGTTTTACTCGAGCATACAACATTATATCATTTGAATTGACAAGTGTCATCTTCTTGTTCACATTATTGTGGAAACCCATCCGTTTGGAATTCTCGATGAATTGTCGCTGAGCCCAACAGCCACCTCCTCATCCTCTCATTGGTTTAATGATGAAGTATTGTTTCAGGAACCCGTTCCCATAGTTCATTTCCCAAGAATCTTGCAATGTCCTTTCATCGATTTGTGGTGCACCTTTTCTTCTTGGGCATCCTGAGTCTGAGGTATCATGACACCAATCGGATCTGAATCTCGGTCAGATATGATGGTTGGGACAACTTTCCAGGAGTTATGATGTTGGTCCTTTGATGACCCGGTAATATGATGTCATGCCTAGCACCCTGGATGGAGGACATATCATTATAATTTCTTTTGCAAGGATAACCTTTCTTCCTCGAGGAAATTGTAATACTTATTCTATAAGTTATTCCTGATGGATCCTTTTTGTTTCCGAAGTCTGATCTTCACCTATTGACCATGTCAATGCTATCCCGAAGCATGTCTATGGTACTCCGATTTTCAATAGGAACATTTGAAGCGCAACGCTAAATTTTCATTATCAAATTATCCAAACACCGTTGTATGGGTAATGTCATGAAATTTCTCCCTCCTTTCCTAAAGGGTTTTCTACATTATATCTTGTCGTGGATATCATGCTCTGTTTGTCCTTGGGAAGGATATACCCCTGAATAATGTGTTTAAACACATTTTTCTTTCCATTGTTCCATTTAATCTGATGATCACCTTTTTCTTTCCATTGTTTTGTTTAACCTTTCCAGTGATCTATATGATCTAAGCAGTAATATTCTTCTGCTTATGTAAACACCTAGGTGTACAATCGTGTCGGTAAGACCCTGTTACTATTGTTGATGACATTCCGGTAACCATCGATGGACGAGAACTTTGCCTAATGGTCCGCCTCATTCAACGAGCAGGAGAATGGTTCTCTTCGTCCCTCGCCCTTGGTACCGATGTTGTTGCCGACATAACTGACAGACTACCCTCTGACATGCCTTGCTATCATGACCATGCAATATGTCACCACTCCTCCTACTTTTATCCCACATGGTGGGCCCATAACCCACAGTTCCACAGGATCGAAACCTGACTCTCCTGTGCACCACCTGTTCCCAAGGTTGTTCCTCGTGCTTGACTTCGTATGTAATTCACGGACCACCTGTCTAGTGATCTATTCTGGTATGAGGCGCAATACCTATTCTCGTTGCCCTGAAACCCTTTCACCTTCTGATTAGGCATCGAACGATTGTCTATCTGTTTGAAACTTCTTATGGTACCTTCTTACTTTGCTCTCGATATCTTCTTAAGTTTCAAATCGAGAGATACTTATGCTTCTTCCCTGAGTTAACCGTTTGATGCTCGATCTTGTTAGAATCCATCCATATAGAGTTTTCCCTTCTTACCCTTTCGTAAGTACGGTGAAGATCCTGAAGGAAGGACGACGACTTCATCATGATGACCTGAAGCAGAGGACTGAAGACATGAATGTAATGGAACGACCTCTTCGAGAAGAGCAACTATGACCGAGAAGAATCGTTAGAATTTCGTAACCAGATCCCTTCCCCCCTTATAACCGCTCCTAAATCTCGGGACGAGATTTCATGTAGTGGAGGAGAATTGTGACGCCCGGATAATTAAGCTACAGTAATCACACTTTAATGATGCCACGTCACCTCGGTTACTGTTGTTGATCTCGTGATGGTTCAAAAACGATTAAAAGTCAAATTCAAAATATGTCAAACAACAAAAGTTTTCAAACACTAAAACAAAAATGTTCGGAGTGGGCCAAATAATGTATAATTAGTAATGGTGGAGAAACCACATTGTTACAAAAGGTTTAAATGCAATTAGGTAATTAAAACAGTAGTTAAAACAATTAAATAAATACATATTGGATTTTATTAAATATTAAACTATTTTGTTTTGGGTAAATAATTGTTCTGGCAGTAGTATGATTATAAATGCAGGTTTAGGTACTAGCGGTAATTTTTATAAAACAGAAACTTAGAGGAAACTAAAAAATAAATAGAAAAGAAAAATAAGTAAAAAGAAATGAAACAAACAGAAAACAAAACTAACAAAAAAAAGAGGAAAAGAACCCCCGGGCTCCGGCCCAGCAGGCCTGCAGCCCAACCGGGCCACCAGGCCGACCTCTCCCCCCCACTCCCCTTATCGACTCACCCGTACCCCGAACCCCCCACC
>NC_041387.1:85259362-85274690 GCF_002162155.2 Triticum dicoccoides | reverse complement strand
TACGAACCCCGGTGAGGACCCCGGTCCTCCTCTCTCCCTCGCCCCGCGCCCACCGTTGCTCCGCTCCGGCCCCGCGCTCACCGCGGTCGGGCCGCGCCCTGGCCATGCGTCGCGCCGTCCGGCTGTGCCCTTCGCCCCGTGGTCACCGCGCCACGGCCACCCGCGTCGTCCTCGCGGCCACCACAGCCTCGATCGCACCCGCTCGACCGCGCATCGCGACCCCTTCCCGCGCCCGCGTCGCCTGAACCGCGAAGCCATGCCCGCGGCCACCTCCGGCGCTCCAGCGCCTGCCCTGCTAATCCCTGTTTGCCCCGCCGTGGCCTCACCGCGCTGGCCGCCCACACCCGCGTCCCCTCATTCGGGCGGTTACGCCCGCCCAGATGCGCCCCTGCGCCCGATCCGCTAAGGCCCCGGGGCCAATGACAAGTGGGCCCCACGCCCCCTGAACATTTAAAAAAAAGAATTAAAAATAAATAGATAAATAAGTAAAGACAAATATTAATTAATTAATTAACTTAATGAAATCCTGATTAGTTAACTAGTTAAATTTACTTAACCTGCTAATTAAACTAAGTAATTGTTAATTAGTTATCAGTCTATGGCAGAACGGACCCACGCGTCAGTTTGACCAGTCAACACCTCTGTTGACTGCTGACGTCATGCTGACATCATGATGACGTCAGCATACACTATTGTGGATAATGTTGATTTAAAATAATTAAGTAAATTCTAAAAATGATTTAAATCTTTTAAAATTAATATAAAATAAACCGTAGCTCGGATGGAAAAACTTTGTACATGAAAGTTGCTCAGAACGACGAGACGAATCCAGATACGCAACCCGTTTGTCCGCCACGTGTCCCTAGCATAGTGAACCTGCAACATTTCACCTCCGGTTCATCTGACCGAAAACGTGAAACACCGGGGATACTTTCCCGGATGTTTCCCCCTTTCGCCGGTATCACCTACTACGGCGTTAGGGCACACCGGACACCGCGTATTGCCTTGTTACGCTTTGTGATGCTTTGATTGCTCTGTTATTTATTATGTTCCCCCTCCATTACTTCTTTCCGGTAGAACCTGAGGCTATCGGCGCCCCCAGTTCGACTACGGAGTTGACGACCCCTCCTTCTTGGCAGAGCAACCAGGCAAGCCCCCCCCCTTGATCACCAGATATCGCATATTCTTCTCTATACTGCTTGCATTAGAGTAGTGTAGCATGTTACTGTTCGGTTACTCCTATTCTGTTGCATAGCCTATCATTGTTGCTACAGTCGTTGATACCTTACCCACAATCCTAAATGCTTAGTATAGGATGCTAGTTTATCATCATTGGCCCTACATTCTTGTCAGTCTGCCTTGCTATACTATCGGGTCGTGATCACTTGGGAGGTGATCACGGGTATATACTATACATATATACATACTATACATATGGTGACTAAAGTCGGGTCAGCTCGTTGAGTACCCGCAAGTGATTCCGATGTGGGGGCTGAAAGGACAGGTGGCTCCATCCCGGTAGAGGTGGGCCTGGGTTCCCGACGCCCCCCGACTGTTACTTTGTGGCAGAGCGACAGGGTAGGTTGAGACCACCTAGGAGAGAGGTGGGCCTGGCCCTAGACGGCGTCCGCGGTTACTTCAGAATAACACGCTTAACGAGATCTTGGTATTTGATCTGAGTCTAGCCACTGGCCTATACGCACTAACCATCTACGCGGGAAAGATATGGGCACTCGACGTCGTGGTATCAGCCGAAGCCTTCTTGACGTCAGCGACGGAGCGGCTCGCGCCGGATTGGACTGGAACGCCTGCTCTTGTATTAGGGAGGCTAGGTCTGCTTCCGGCCGCCCTCGCAACATGCAAGTGTGCAATGGGCGTTGGGCCCAGACCCCTACGCGCATAGGATTTAGACCGGCGTGCTGACCTCTCTGTTGTGCCTAGGTGGGGCTGCGACGTGTTGATCTTCCGAGGCCGGGCATGACCTAGGAAAGTGTGTCCGGCCAAATGGGATCGAGCGTGTTGGGTTATGTGGTGCACCCCTGCAGGGAAGTTTATCTATTCGAATAGCCGTGTCCCTCGGTAAAAGGACGACCCGGAGTTGTACCTTGACCTTATGACAACTAGAACCGGATACTTAATAAAACACACCCAGACAAGTTCCACAGACAACCCGGTGATCGCTTTTCCACAGGGCGATGAGGGAAGGATCGCCGGGTAGGATTATGCTATGCGATGCTACTTGGAGGACTTCAATCTACTCTCTTATACATGCTGCAAGACGGAGGCTGCCAGAAGCGTAGTCTTCGATAGGACTAGCTATCCCCCTCTTATTCTGGCATTCTGCAGTTCAGTCCACCGATATTGCCTCTTTACACATATACCCATGCATATGTAGTGTAGATCCTTGCTTGCGAGTACTTTGGATGAGTACTCACGGTTGCTTTTCTCCCCCTTTCCTTTCTTCCTGTTTGTCGCAACCAGATGCTGGAGCCCAGGAGCCAGACGCCACCGTCCACGACGACTCCTACTACACTGGAGGTGCCTACTACTACATGCAGGCCGCTAACGACGACCAGGAGTAGTTTAGGAGGATCCCAGGCAGGAGGCTTGCGCCTCTTTCGATCTGTATCCCAGTTTGTGCTAGCCATCTTATGGCAACTTGTTTAATTTATGTCTGTACTCAGATATTGTTGCTTCCGTTGACTTGTTTATGTCGAGCACTTGTATTCGAGCCCTCGAGGCCCCTGGCTTGTAATATGATGCTTATATGACTTGTTTTACTTTTAGAGTTGTGTTGTGATATCTTCCCGTGAGTCCCTGATCTTGATCGTACACGTTTGCATGCATGATTAGTGTATGATTGAATCGGGGGCGTCACAGAGCGGAGGGTGGGCGCGGCCGTGCTAGACCCTCCAAGCCCAAAAGCTGCAACCGTTGGTGGTGTATGCTGGAACCGGCAGCCGTCGGCACGGCCACCGGCGGAGCCAAGTGCTGCAAGCGGGGACGAGCGGGAGGTTCTTTGTTGTGTCCGGCTATTTTCGTTTGCTGGAAGCCTGGAACCATGGTGCGGGGATGCTGGAACCTGTGAACAGAGATGCGGGAACCGCGATGGGCGAAGCTTCGACGGCGGAGACAAAAGTTGCAACTCGTTGTCGGAGATGCTGGAACCGACCATGGCAAATGCTCGAACCAGTCCTAATTTTTGTTGTCACCCTTTTTGTTTTGATTTTGCTGGAACCATGCTTAAATTTTGCTACCACCATTCTTCGATTTTGCTGGAACCGGCAATTTTTTATGCTTCAACCAAGTTTTTTGGAAATTTTTGTTGCTTTCGATTTTTGCTGGATGTGGCCAATTCATTTGCTACAACCGGCTTTCTCAAAGCTTCAACCATGTCTGATTTTTGCTACTAGCGTTCACGTTTTACTACATACTTTGTTCTTGGTTGCCATGGTGCTCCAAGTGCAGCGGCAAGAACAAAAAGAGTCTGCGGCCGGCGAGCTGCAACTATTAGCCATTTTTGCTGGAATCGGTCACCACGGCGAGCACGACAGTCACCGCGGCGAATTGGGTGGTCACCACGGCGAGCTGCGATGGAAACACCATGCCTGCGCCCATCTGCGACGGTAACCACGCCAAGCTGGAACCACGGTCCATAATAGGTGGGACCATAGCCGTATTTTGCTGCAACCATGGGATCGGTGTATTTGTCTGGAACTGTGGCTGACCAAGAGCGGGGATGGCGAGCGGCAGCGAGCTGGCGAGGTCATCGACGTTGGGGGTATCGGAGGAGGGGGGGTTCGTGCATGGCAGCTCTGGTGCGGCAGCAAGTGGGAGGAGAAAGAAAGAATTGAAGGGGAGGAAGTGGACGACGCGGGGCTAGATCAAACGGTTCATTACAGTCGTATCGGGCGGCTGTGCGGCGCGCCGGCGCTTATCAATGCCCTACAAAATAAGAGCATCTCCAATAGCATGTGTATATTTGGATGTCTATATATTCATATAGACAATGGTCTAAAAAGATTCTCTCATATACACATCCAGTTTTGCATCAGAACGTCTATATATAGGGACCATGACGGGTGGGCCATTGCTGGGGAGAGGAAGAAATCATGACTACAGCTGAGTTTAGACAACGCCTTCACATTGTCTAGGCGTGAACATTGTCGAGGTCGATTTAGAGGATGTGTATATTTGAACGACCATATAGACAAGCTATTGGACGCCTGTTTTGGGCTCACGTCGTGAAAAACGAGTATAGACATCCATATAGACAAGCTATTGGAGATGCTCTAAGTGTCTTAACTTTGTACTAGCGTTAGTACTAAGATCGAGACACTTATTTTGGGACGGAGGGAGTATTATCCTCCCAGTTCAAATACGCGTCATCTTCTTCTTTTTTTTTCTTTTTTTTTTGCTTTACATGAAATACGCGTCAGGACCGAATCGCAAAGCAAATAGTCAACTGCCGGCCGAGTCGTACTCGTGCACACGTCGGTTCGACGGACAGTTCGTCCGCAGCTGCCAAAATTGCCAAATCATCATCCCCACCGTTTCCTTTCCCCCTCCTCCGCCGCTCCCGTCCCCTCCCCTCCGCGACCGAAACAATGGGCGTCCTCCCTTCAATCTGACGCCCCAATCCATGAGAACCCCCGCGCCACAATCCGATCTTGCCGCCCCAGGATGTCCCTGCCCGACGTCGTGTACAGGTGATTGCCCTCATACCATCTACTCGTCCCAATTTGTCCGGTTAGGTGTCTTGGGTTGTTCGGGCGGGAATTAGGGACGGGTTCTTGGAGTCTCCGGCGGATTGGCTACGGGCTAGGCTCTCAGGTACTGGGCTGTTCTACGAAGGTGGCTCTGCTAGGTTCTGAGCTTTCCGAATGAGTATATCTTGGTGTCTTAATTTAGGAATCAAGATCCTAGGATAAAGAATCTGTTGCCTGTTACATAATTATTAGTTGGTGTAGAATTTACTCCTACTTCACGTGGGATATGTCTACTCGTGATAATGGATGCTTTTTGTTGTCTGATAAACAGAATTCTTGGTTTGCATATGCTTGTTCTGCAAATTGGGCTATCCATCCATGGCCTCCATGTACAACAATTCTGTTTTTTTTTGTTTTTTTTTTTGCGAATAAGAATAGAATGTCTTATTTTGTAGCTTGGTGGTAGTCGACTTTATGATATCAGGAATATTCATGGTGCTGGAGCTTTTGGAGCGCAATTAATTAATTGAAACGTATAAGTAGAGATCCATCTATTTGGCGTGTGCTTTCTTGGGGATTCTCCTTGCATATAATGTTCATACACCTTGTTACACGTGGACATGCTGACGTGAACGTATGAAACTTGAAACGTTTGTGTTGCCACAGAGTTTGTGTAGAATTAGTTGGTGTAGAATCTGTTGGTGTAGAATTATAAAGAATCTGTTCCCTACTGCATAATTAGTTGGTGTAGAATTTACTCCTACTTCACTCGGGATATCTCTACTCGCGATAATGGATGCTTTTTGTTGTCTGATAAACAGAATTCTTGGTTTGCATATGCTTGTTGTGCGAATTGGGCTATCCATCCATGGCCTCCATGTACAACAATTCTGGTTATTATTTTTTGCGAATAAGAATAGAATTTCCTACTTTGTAGCTTGGTGATAGTCGACTTTATGATATCAGGAATATTCATGGTGCTGGAGCTTTTGGAGCGCAATTAATTAATTGAAACGTATAAGTAGAGATCCATCTATTTGGCGCGTGCTTTCTTGGGGATTCTCCTTGCATGATAATGCTCATACACCGTGTTACACGTGGAAATGCTGAAGTGAACGTATGAAACTTGAAACGTTTGTGTTGCCATGGAGTTTGTCCTTTAAGTACCTGCACCATCCGCAATCTTGCAACCATCTAGCATTTAACCTCGCACCACTAGGCATTACAATTGGTAAGTGGGGATTTGCCATGTTCTAAAAGTGGATCATACGAGGCATCACCAAAGATTCCTTTTCAACTGGCAAAGAATATTCTTATAATTTTTTATTTTCTGAATTCAGGCTTTTTCTTTGGTTTGACTTGTTTGTTTTCTTCAATAGTAGAATCGTAATGTTTGATACTAAGTACTTATATATTTACAGCAGTAAACAGTCTCTTGACAATCGCTGAACAGTAATGCCTTGCATTTCTGTGATTGTTCTTTATCAATGCTGCAATAAAAAAATATTGTGAAGGAATCTCGGGAAGAATTTAGGGTTGATACACATTGGGTAAACGGAACCTGTTATTGATAAGTATTGACATATATGGATCTTTTTTGTTGGCATTATATTACATAATTCTTATTACTAACAGTTAAGTATCAGCTTGATTGTTTCGCCATTTTTTTTTACCCAAGTACTATATTTTACCTTTCTGGTGACATAATGTTACATGACTCTTATTGCTAATAACAGCGAAGTACCAGCTTGATGGTTTCACCAGTTTTTTTGGGCTACTATGCCCCTTCTGTACAAAACATTTTTGGTACTGTGCGGTGTTTTCTTTCCTTTTCTGCATGATTTTTTGACAATAATTACATGTCTATTGGCAGCTGTGGATCCTGTGGATATGCTCTAAATCTTTCATCTTCTAACAGAAGCACATCTGACGTAGGATCCTCGTACCAAAAATCTCTGAAGAAGGGTCTGATTTCATTCACTTCTATTGATCTCAGCCGTTTTACTCAGGTTGACGAGATATCTTGTTTTCCTTTCCTTACCTGGCGTAGCTACCGGCCAAAAACTAAGCTTCTGTGCCGAAAATGTGGATCATCTATTGGCTATGGATACGGTGAGCCACCTGTATTGTGTAGCTTTGATCCAGCAAGTTCTTCCTCGGGTACATCCCAAAACTATTTAATAAAGATCCAGTCTCTCCGACTTTCAGACGGTACTCAATAATTGGTCAAGTGTAGTCAGAATATGGAAAAAGAGATGATGGATAACAGCATAGAAGGCTGTATCAGTTGCCTTTCTGATGATTGCTTGCTTTCTATATTTAACAAGCTTGAAAGTGAATCGGACAGGAACGCTTTTGGGTTAACTTGTAAGAATTGGTTCAAGGTTCGAAACATTGCTCGAAAATCGCTAATATTTCATTTCTCATTTGATACTAAAGTATACAAGGAGCATGCCCAGTGCCTTCCAAAGATGTTGGCCCGTTCTCCATATCTTAAGTTGATATCCCTTGCGGGGCTTAATGAGCTATCTGATTCAGCTCTGTATGAAGTGGGAGTTTCTGGAACATCTTTGCAGTCCTTCTCATTGTACTCCTGTTCTGGCATAACAGATGATGGTCTAGCACAAGTGTCAATCGGATGTCCTAATTTGGTTATAGTGGAACTTTACCGCTGCTTAAATATCACCGATCTTGGTTTGGAAAGTCTTTCCAAGGGCTGTCATTCTTTGAAGAGTCTTAACCTTGGTTACTGCACAGCCATTTCAGATCGAGGGATTAGTTCAATCTTTAGGAATTGCCGAAACATTTGTGCACTCATCATATCATATTGCAGAGGTGTATCTGGTGTTGGATTTAGAGGTTGCCCAAGTACACTTTCTTACCTAGAAGCTGAGTCCTGCATGCTTTCTCCAGAGGGAATGCTAGACATATCGAGTGGTGGTGGACTCCAGTACATAAATTTGTATAATCTAAGGAGTTCAGCTGGGCTGGATTGCCTAGGTGGAGTTGGCAGTATGAAGAAACTCCGAGTTCTGAATCTGAGGATGTGCCGCTATCTTACTGATGATTCTGTGGTGGCAATAGCTAGCGGGTGTCCGTTGATTGAGGAGTGGAGCCTTGCTGTCTGTCATGGCGTCCGCTTACCTGGTTGGTCGGCGATTGGATTGAACTGCAACAAGCTAAGAGTTCTTCATGTGAACCGTTGCAGAAACATATGCGACCAAGGATTGCAGGCTCTCAAGGACGGATGTGTGCGCCTTGAGGTCTTGCATATACATGGCTGTGGAAAGATTACAAATAATGGCCTGGCACTGTTCAGCATTACTAGGCCTAGTGTGAAGCAAATGGTGGATGAAGCCATGTCCATTGGCCCCTCCATCGAGGATTTATTCCGGTTGCAGTGATCGGGAACTCTGAAAGTTTAGTTAGAACTTTGAAGTTTTGACTTGAGCAAGGCGCCAGCCCTTGTTGTCACCAGTGTGTTTGTCATTACAGCAAGGTGATTGGTTCTTTGACCATCACCATGTGTGCATTCTATTTGTTCCGGTTCATACTTATTTGGTTGATGATGTAAAGGATGTTGCAGACATAACCATAACTATACAAATGAACTGTAAGAAGTCAGTTTGGTGCTACCGTTATTTGCATGTTCCCGCTCTGGTTTTTGGCTGTAAAGTGCTGTCATGAAATTTGATACTAGCTAAATCTATTGTCTTATTTAGTCATTTTCAAAGCACTTGAAAGTTTAATGTGATTCGTAACCATTCCCCGAAACCAAAGCTTGACCTTCAGTTCCTACAAATTATTACAAGAACCAAAAAGTCCTGACCAGTATAAGAAGTAATTCGTTTATACTTGTGTAAGAGTTGTGTAGGTCTGCACCAAATTGGAACTACGATCGGTCAAATAGTAATCACCTAACTCCACAGATCAGCAACACTGTAACATGAAACTGCCACATACTCATACACTTGCTGATGGCCTAATAACTTCAGAAATAATAAGTGATCGTACACTCAGAATCCTTCCCCTTTTTGAAGTGTGCATGTGTACTGCCACAATTCATTGGTATTACTAATGGTACATCGGCAAAAATTTGTACAAAGGTGAAATAAAACTACCACAGGCAAAACCTATCTGAGACCCAGAGTAGCCCACTCAGCTACTCAATGCGCCAAGACCTTCTCAGTGGTGTGCTCAACAGCCACATAGTTCCAGATGGCCGACAGCTTGAGTAGGAACATTGTTGAACCCCTTGGCAACGGTTTAGATCAGCGCCACGCTAAAGCCATGACATGTCATGAGTAAAACACTGTGTTTTGCACCATGCGGCATCACCCTGACCTATTGACCAGATATAAAGCTACTACCCGAAGAAGCTCCAGTGGCACATGGAACATCTCGTACTTGAACTTTCATGATGCGTGCCCCGGTGGTGTCTAGTACATCAAGGCATTCCTGGAGATCAGCATCGCTCGCTAAAATCACCCATTCATCCTCATCATCCTTGTACTTGAGCTGAAATGCGCCAACTGATAGCTTCAGCCTCTTTGCGATTTCTTCAAGCAGATCCTGGTATTTCATGGATGGTAGTAATTTCAACCTTACAGTGTCATCCTTGTAAGCGGCCTTCACAACTATGCTCGCATTGCTTCCATCTACTGGTCGACTCTTCAAGCATTTCTTCAAAGTCCCATCACTCGATGTACCGCCACTGGAGCAATCTGTCATGCTGGAAGAAGATGCCAGGCTTTGCTCAACAATCGCATTAGACTTGTCTGTTTCTATCTCAATTTTGCATTGCTGAGGCATAGAAATAGAATTCCACAATACATTCTTTTGCTCAGCTCCCTCAACCCACATCTCCATACCGCCAGGACAGATCATTTCTTTTGTAAGATATGAATCGTTTGACGCATCCTGACACTCTGACCCTTTTGATGTTCTACCAAAATGTGAATTTCGAGATAACCCTCCAGGATTCAAGTTAATATGAGTTTCGCTCCTTTTCTCATTCTGTGCTTTGTGGGGTACAGCTTGGCCTAGATGTTCTCTTTTGTATGCATCATAATCAGGTTGGAACTTACGGCATTCAGTGGGCAGGGAATCAGAACTTCGATGTTCAACATTCATCATCGAAGGCTCTTCAGTATGGGAAACAGATGAAACAATACATCCAGTGGCAGGATCATATTTTATCACTCCATCCACTCCGTGTACAGTACTTATCACATTCTGAATCTTCTCTAGTGACCGATTTACCTTCTTTATCTTACGAGATGGCCACCTTGATATTCCATGCTGCCGGCATATCCTTTTCAGTGTTGTAGGACAAACTGCAAAGGAACAAAAGATTCCTGTAAGTTCCTTCACCTAGAGCTTCATATGGTTACTTGGATTTTTCTAATGGTGGTGTGCTTTGTTCAGATTCACCACCTAACTGAATAACAACCATTGATTTGTATAAATATATACCAGCAAATGACTGACAGCATAAAGAGCTTACCACCAATGCTCTTTGCAGCATCTTTTAAACTGCCAGCAAAGTATTGCTGAAGGATTTTCAAGCTAACATGCTTCTCCGTTGAGCTGCGTATTTTCAGCCCATCAGATGTAGATTCCTGAAGGAGAGTCAAGCTAACATTCTTCCCTGTTGAGCTGCAGTTTTCAAAATTTTGAGATGTAGTGCCAGGTTCAAACTGCAAAACAAATGAAATGAGATTAGACATTAGTTTTAAATTTGTAGGGCATGTTTTATACTGAGATACCCTTACGCTCAACAGCCTCCTGATCCAATCAGACTTTGATCCGATAAGAGCTTTTAGATATTTACGACCGTATACAGTATCAAAACAGATGTAGATGAACCCCATAGAGAGTACTATCATAATGAAAACGAACAATCACGACAAAAGAGAAGAAATTTGTCGAGGCTGACCATAAACACAACCTCAGAAAAGCACAAGGGTTGTCACTCTCTCACAGCCATATCACTCCTTTAGGACCCTTGGATCTTGTCCTATACAAGAATCTAGTGCTGAAGAAACCTAGTCTCTTATCCGCCTTTCTTGTTTTTTTCAGAACAATCCTATCCTCTCGCTTTAGTCTTGTATTACTTGATTGCTCGGGTTGTGTTCCTTTGGCCAGCAACGTCACACGTTCCCACTTGACCACTGAGGACTCCCATTTCGCGTAGGATTCCTCGAGGATTTCTTATAGCACATGTGTTTGAATTCTAATTGGTTTAGGATATAGTCTCTGTTTCAAAATATTCATCTAACATAACTACTACATTAGTTTATGGAAAATATATAACGGCATTCAGATCTCTAGATCTGCATTATAAACTGGAAAGATGTTTGAACTTCTCAGCTACAAAGACTTAATAAGATTCAAAATCGATATGGTGTAATCGTATACATGTTTCATTTCTAGGACGCATTTTAGTTAAGCTCTGCAAAACCTAAGAACGCCTTTTGATGAAATATTAAAAGAAGATAAAGAGTTGACAAGATGATGCAGCAGGAACAGATATCTACAACTATATGCAGTACAATACAAGGAAATGAGCCCAAAAAATGTTATGCAGGAAACTTTTCCTTGTTGACCAAAATTTCAGTACATCTACAACTATATTGCAGTACTTTGTTGACCAAAGTTCCAACTTACGGGCCTTTATTAAGGACTGGAGCACAGAAAGCCTGGAGCAATCAGAAGACAGAGAGGAGAGAAAGGAGGGAGATAAAAGTTGAGAATGAAAAAAGAACCTTGGCATATTTTTTATCCGCCAGTTGCTCAACACTGTTTTTTATCTGATTTTCTAAAGGCACATTTATTTTGACTTCACTGGATACATCAATTTGGTTACATGAACTAATAGAAACATCAGACGACGAGCATCTTATTTCTGATCGCATTGTTGTGGTGTTTTCCTTCAGTTCAGCATCTGAAACTGTTCTCAGACTACTGCATACTCTTTGCATGGTCATTGAGATGTCGTCAAGTAAGAGCTGTTGTTCTTCACGAACTTTGCATGTCAGTGGAAGGAAAAACTCTAGCACATAGTCATCATTGCCAGTGTATGTGCTACGCAACCTGATAGCAACAGCAGCATGAAGACCAAACTTACGGGCATGATGTGCCAGCGGATAATCATGCATATCATATTCTCTCACATCGGATGAGAAGAAGGGATGATTTGATAAAATTGCATTTCCAGCAACACCTTGTCCTTTCTCAAGGGGGTGTTCTGCACAGGCACGGAGGAAATCATGCATTCTCATGTCATTGATGTAACAGGCAGATTCTTGAACGCAAAGGACATCTTTGTTCCTCAGACCAAACTTTATAGCCTGGTCACCATACTCTGCTGACACATTCAAACTGCTGTTGGGGCAAACTGGAATCCATGCAAGTGCCAAAGGTAGCATGTGTGTATGGCAAACAGCTCGGAGAACATCCAATATTTCCGTCAATACTGATTGCTGATTCCTAGTAAGGCTCTGCAACATAGAGTATTGAGTTAAATTTCAACAATTATGTTGACACATGTCTTTTCTGTGCACTGGACGCAACAGTAATACATAATGGTACCTGAGGATGTGTCCTTGCTCGCACAGTGCTCAGATGAACAGACTGCAAGATTACAAATGTCACAATTAATATTATGAGAAATGCTTTGGGCTTACAGATCATATGTGTACAGGCTTGGATTGGAACTGAAAATTAGCACCCATTTTGGAAATACAGTTCATGTATAATAATTCTACTAATTTCATCGACTCATTTCCGTGTTTGAACTGTAGATAGTTTCAAACATATTTGTAAAAATAAGTTTGTACCGCATTTGAGAAGTCAAACTTTACAAACCAAGTTTATAGAGAAAGCTATTTATATGTAAAAAATACCAGCTATATAAAATATGAAAATATGTCTCATGATTATGTAGTTGGTATTCTAGATGTAGATATTTATCTCTACAAACTTGGTCAAAGTTTGTAAAGTTTGATATCCAAAAAGTCAATATACACTATATATTATGGAACAGAGGGAGTACTTTGATAAGAATCAACATATGTGTAAGAAAGCTAAAAACCGTAAAATATCTTATGCTAAAACTTCCATATGAATAATTGAAGGAAGTGCTTTTTATGGAGCATATACAGTACTACAGTGCACTTCCACTACCACTACTGTGAGTTCTGAGAAGAAGATTGAAGAAAATACATTTGTCCAGTTGTCTAGTTTGAAAGTAGTGCCACTAAGCAGATTACCTTTTTCACTACATAACATTTTTTAGTAACTTTTTAAGTAATCTAGTTCGCAAGTGAAGAGTGCAAGGTGTACACCAATAATGGGGTTCCACTGAGCACATAATTTTTTTTATCAGGTGCACTAAAAGCACATCACCTCTCTTGATTATACAAACTTGATACTATCTGCTTCAGTTCATGATATTGTGCCTGTTTAGTATAACATATGAATCTGTAATGAACTGCAAAGAAAACAATGACGAAGCAATGATTTCAGCAGTAACCAAATTTGCAACTGGATAAACTGTATCAGCTTAATCCGACAGTATACTTTAATAAAAGAAGTTATTATACTGGAAGCAAGCAGTTAGATAAAAAGAAAAGGTAATCAAGAAATAATCATCAACCTGCAGAGCATTAGAAAGGTTGTCCATCTCTGAGCAAAAGTTATCCTTTTCCTGTGTCATGACTACTTCCAACACAGCACAGCAAGAGCCGCCACTTGAGTTGAAAACCGGCATGGCAAGGGATCCCCGGACTTCATTGCGAATCGCATAGTCTACCCTCAAGAACTCTGAAGTGTTGTAGTACATCACGTTCGATGTCCACTCTGGCATACCGGATATGAAAACACGCCCAGGCAATCCAGGAAACAGACCAGGTCCTTCTGTGGCTGAGAATGTGAACTGCCTAGAGACTTCCCTGTACCCTGTGAGCCTCTCATCAAGCAAGAAAGGCTGGTCAGAGGTGGTCAGCACTTGGTGATCTCCATTTCTTACAGGGATCCAAACTTGCACAAGGACTGGCCCAGCAGTTGATGCTTCTTTAAGCATGGCCAATGCCCTGAGCATCCTCTCCATCAGGGTGACGCCACCATAAACTGTCTTTGGGACAGTGGGAGCGCTAACGTTCATGACCTCGTTAGAGGCTAAACTGACAGAGCAATCACTACCATCAGTAATGGAAACATCACCTTGCTCCTCAGCATCCACAGAAGGTGGTGAAGGTGAGATATGTGTCACCTGCTGCACAGGTGAAACACTGAAAGACGGCAAGATACCGTCACTAAATGAAGGACCGGCGCCGAGCTCTGGGAAACTGTCAAGGTCATCAAACCCTGAGAGCATGAGCAGGTCCATGTCCGAGCCCCCACCGCTGTAATCTGGTGTCCCATTCTCATCCATGCCTGACCTTTCTCCTCCCAAGATCAAATCTTTCTGAACCAAAACACAAAGAATTTCTATTCCTGCAGAGACATTTACTTTTAGCAACATCTAACGAAATCCTACTAATCTTCCATAGTGCAGAATTTACACTTTCATCTACCCAGAAGGGAACAATTTTGCACAATAAAGCACACATATGGCAACGACTAATACACATGAAGTGAGATTTCCCTTCCAAACCCTCAAAGAAAAAAAAATCCCTTCCAAAAATCGAGATTTCAGTATCATATATATCTGCTCCTCAGTACAAGAATTAGTCCTACTTAATGTCGAACAGTGCAGTTCTTGGAAAAATGAAGGGAAAAGGGAATAATTTCATGCAACGCAGCAGTTCTTCAGGAAAGCAAGCTCAAAACAGAAACTCTGGGTGGGTCATGTCTCCTCATACCTCGGGTAATTCTTGGACGAAGAAACCAGAATCCAATCCGGGGGGAATGGAGCGCTGGCGCTCGACCCTCGCGACCTGATACCTAAGTAGCTGCGGAAGTGCACATGAACCCCCAACACAAGCCTGTCACCATCATCGCCACTTATTTTCTGTATAAAAAAAGTGAAGATTTTTGTAGCGCACGACAGGGAATAAACTAGTTCTATAGAAGCGGCAGGACCGCTATGGATTCAAAGAGACGAGGTGAGGTGGTTGCTGGAGGAGATTCCCAAGATTCCCTCTCGCCGGGGGAGGAATGATAAGAGGGCGGCCGGTAGGGGAGGAACTCGGAACTCTTCTCCCCCTGCCACTGCTCATCTGCTGTCCTTTTGCTCTCTGTTTGGTACTTGCACATACATCTTTCGGTCCATGCGCTTGAACTCTTTTGCTATTACAAACAGGTACCCGGATTTTAATTTTCTCCTAAGCTTGTTGATGAGATTTTTTTTGCACACAGTACATATTAATTGTTGAAGGGAGTTACTGTGTACTCCCTCCGTTCGATATTAACTGTCTCTCAAACGGATGCATCTAGCACTAAAATACGGCTAAATACATTCGTCTAAGCCACAATTAGTACTGGACAGAGGGGGTATGATGTTAGGAAATCATGACAAAAAGTTATGAGGTTGTCTTAGAAGGTAATATGTGTTTTTATCTTTTATGGCATACAAGTGTTAACACATATATGAACAACGAGCCAAAGTTGAGGGG
>NC_041387.1:85252362-85259168 GCF_002162155.2 Triticum dicoccoides | reverse complement strand
GTCGAGACCCACAACCTCCCCCCTCCTCCGAGTATGCTCTAGCGGACAGCTTAGACAGTGTACGGACAGAAAACTCTCGTTCGACAGACGCCCGCATATCCAACCTAATGGTCAAGGTTATTCGGTAGTTCCCAAACCCAACCCATAAGTGGGGCGGATTTGGGGTCGTACAAACACCTCTCAGACACGACACTCACAGCCCACCCCAAATACTCCAAAATCGCCCCACCCCTCATCCCAACATGTTCTCTTCCTCTAATGTTATGTTTCGCGTCCGTGTTGTGCCCTTCCCTTCCTACCCTCACCCAGACCTCCAGCGTCATCCCTTGTTCAGCCCCCACCCAGAGCTTCGACACCGTCTCTCATCCTCCCCCTCCAATTGGATACCATAGCCACCCCAGACACCACCCCGGTACATCCTAGTCCGACCGCCATGTCTTCGGGGAAATGTTTGAACTGTTTTTGAGCTTTTTTTTCATATTTGTAGGGACACGGTGGATTAACACAATGGTAAGATTTGACATTGTCGTAGTGAAGGTGTTTGGACTGGAGTACTTGAGAGAACCAAATCCCAATGATACATAAAAGCTTTTGGCAAATTGGAGTAGCAAGTGGCTTTCCCGGTATGCTCGGTATAGTCAATTGCATGCATTGTTGATGGAAAATATGCTCCATGGGTTTGCCCGGGCAATACCAAGTTCACGCCAAAGGGCCCGCCAATATACTTGGTGTTGGAAAACGTTGCGTGGAAAACAAAAAAATTATACGCACGCGCAAGATCTATCCACGGAGATGCATAGCTACGAGAGGGGGAGAGCATTTACATACCCTTGTAGATCGCTAAGCGGAAGCGTTTATCACGCGGTTGATGTAGTGTACCCTTCATGATCCGATCACGATCCAACCGATCTAGTGCCAAATGGACGGCACCTCCAAGTTTGGCACACGTGCGGCTCGATGACGTCTCCTCCTTCTTGATACAGCAAGCGGGAGAGGAGAAGTAGATGGGATCACAACCAACATGACGGTGTGGTGGTGATGGTGGTGGTGGAGCACCGACAGCGCTTCACTAAGCGTCGCCGGGACGAGGCGGTCGAACTATGGAGTGATGGGAGAGAGAGGAGCGCCAAGGGCTTGGTGTGTCCTCTTCGGACACCCCCTCCCCTTTATATATAGGCGGAGGGGCATGAGAAACAACCACTCCAAGCCCTAGGGCGCAGCTAAGGGGGAGAGGATTTGGACTCCAAGTCCAATCCTATTCCTACTAGGACTCCTTCCCTTTTTGCCTTCCCTAGCCACATGGGCTTTTGAGGACTTGGTGCACCTAGCCCAATAAGGTCGGGGCGCCTCCCCGCAGCCCATTCTAGCCCTTGGGTCGTGGTGGACCCACTTGTGGACTTCTGAACCCCTCCGGAATCCTCCAGAACCTTCTGGAAGCTTCCCGGTACAATACTGAAAAAACTGCACCTTTTTCCAGAACCCAAAATATGACTTCCCATATATAAATCTTTACCTCTCAAACATTCCAAGACTCCTCGTGACGCCCAGGATCTCATCCGGGACTCCGGACAACATTTGGTTACCACTCATCAAATATCCCAATATTATTCTAGCGTCAACCAACGTTAAGCATGCGACCCTACGGGTTCGGGAATTATGTAGTCATGACCGAGACACCTCTCCGGTTAATAACCAATAGCGGGACCTGGATGCCCATATTGATTCCTACATATTCCACGAAGATCTTTTATCAGTTGAACCTTTATGACAACATACATAATTCCATTTGTCTATCGGTATGTTACTTGCCCGAGATTCGATCGTCGGTATCTCCATACCTAGTTCAATCTCGTTACTGGCAAGTCTCTTTACTCATTCCGTAATACATCATCTCGTAACTAACTCCTTAGTCAATTTGCTTGCAAGCTTCTTGTGATGTTGTATTACCGAGAGGGCCCAGAGATACCTCTCCGATACACGGAGTGACAAATCCCAATCTTGATACATGCCAACTCAACAAACACCTTCGGAGATACCTATAGAGCATCTATATGATCACCCAGTTACGATGTGACGTTTGATAGGACATAAGGTATTCCTACGGTATCCGAGAGTTGCATGATCTCATGGTCGAAGAAATATGTATTTGACATTGAGAAAGCAGCGGCAATAAATTGAACGACCATATGCTAAGCTAACAAATGGGTCTTGTCCATCACATCATTCTCCTAATGATGTGATCCCGTTATCAAATGACAACTCATGTCTATGGTTAGGAAACCTTAACCATCTTTGATCAACGAGCTAGTCTAGTAGAGCCTCACCAGGGACACGGTATTTGTTTATGTATCCACACATGTATTTAAGTTTCCGGTCAATACAATTCTAGCATGAATAATAAACCTTTATCGTGGTTAAGGAAATATAATAAGAACCATTTTATATTGCCTCTAGGGCATATTTCCATCAGTCTCCCACTTGCACTAGAGTCAATAATCTAGTTCACATCATCATGTGATTAACACCCATAGTTCACATCGCCATGTGACTAACACCCAAAGATTTTACTAGAGTCAATAATCTAGTTCAAATCGCCATGTGATTAACACCCAAAGAGTTTAGTAGAGTGTGATCATGTTTTGCGTGTGAGAGAGGTTTTAGCCAATGGGTCTGCAACATTCAGATCCGTGTGTACTTTGTAAATGTCTATGTCTACAATGCTCCGTGTAGAGCTACTCTAGCTAATTGTTCCCACGTTCAATGTGTATCCAAATTGAGACTCAGAGTCATCTGGATCAGTGTTAGAGCTTGCATTGACGTAACCCTTTATGACAAACCCTTTATCACCTTCATAACTGAGAAACATTTCCTTAGTCCTTTTTAAGTACCTAAGGATAATTTTGACTGCTGTCCAGTGATCCACTCCTGGATCACTATTGTACCCCCTTGCCAAACTCATGGCAAGGCACACAACAGGTCTGGTACACAGCATGGCATACTTTATAGAACCTATGGCTGAGGCATAGGGAATGACTTTCATTCTCTCTCTATCTTCTACCGCGGTTGGGCTTCGAATCTTACTCAACTTCACACCTTGCAACACAGGCAAGAACCCTTTCTTTGACTGGTCCATTTTGAACTTCTTCAAAACTTTGCCAAGGTATGTGCTTTGTGAAAGTCCTATTAAGCGTCTCAATCTATCCCTATAGATCTTGTTGCCCAATATATAAGTAACTTCACCGAGGTCTTTCATTGGAAAATTCTTATTCAAGTATCCTTTTATGCTATCTAGAAATTCTATATCATTTCCAATCAACGATATGTCATCCACATATAATATTAGAAAAGCTACAGAGCTCCCACTCACTTTCTTGTAAATACTTTACCATAAGTCTGTATAAAACCATATGCTTTGATCACCTCATCAAAAGTGTATATTCCAACTCGGAGATGCTTGCACCAGTCCATAGATGGATTGCTGGAGCTTGCACACTTTGTTAGCACCCTTAGGATCGACAAAACCTTCTGGTTGCATCATATATACAACTCTTCCTTAATAAATCCATTAAGTGCAGTTTTGATGTCCATTTGCCAAATTTCATAATCATAAAATGTGTCAATTGCTAACATGATTCGGACAGACTTAAGCATCGCTATGGGTGAGAAAGTCTCATCATAGTCAACCCCTTGAACTTGTCGAAAACTTTTCGTGACAAGTCGATCTTTGTAGATAGTGATATTACCATCAGCGTTCGTCTTCCTCTTGAAGATCCATTTATTTTTAATGGCCTACCGATCATTGGGAAAGTCCACCAAATTCCACACTTTGTTCTCGTACATGGATCATATCTCAGATTTCATGGCCTCAAGCCATTTGTCGGAATCTGGGCTCATCATAGCTTCTTCATACTTTGTAGTTCGCCGTTATCTAACATCATAACTTCCAGGACAGGATTACCATACCACTTTGGTGCGGAACATGTTCTGGTCGACCTACAAGGTTCAGTAGTAACTTGATCTCAAGTTTCATGATCATCATCATTAGCTTCCTCTCTAGTTGGTGTAGGCATCACGGGAATGGTTTTCTCTGGTGTGCTACTTTCCGATTTGAGAGAAGGTACATGTCGGGTGGTAGGTGCGACATATGCCAACGGATGGCTTATCATTGTGGGAGCCAGTAAGACATCGCCGATGCCTGGAAACGGGATGAGGCGAAGACATGCATGCCGGCGGATCTTACCCAGGTTGGGGGCTCTCTGTGGAGATAATACCCCTACTCCTGCTTTGTGGGGTCTCCGCATGATCACTAGATCGATAAGAAGCTACAAGAGGCTCCTTGAGCTGTTCGGGGGGAGGAGGAAGAAGGACAAGGCTAGCTCTTTTCTCTCCCTAGGGTGGTGTCTAAAACTATATGAGATCAACCCTTTGCATGGGTGCCCCGGGGGGGTTTATATAGGCCTATCCCCCGGGGGTACAATGGTAATCCGACTGGGCGCGGGCCCTAGCCGTCAGTGTCTATGGCCGTCGGCTTCTCCGCTGGCCGCTGGGGCCCGCCGACTGGTGGGTCCCGCAGGCTGCCGGCTCATTGGTCGACAGGCCGGCCCCACCGCTTGGGGGTCTTGTCGGGGGCTGGTTACTGTTGCCTTGCCTCTAATGACGAGGGCTTTGTCGAGGTAAGCATGGCTACAGTGCCGCCGCATTGCGGGCTCTCACTGTAGCCTTACCTCGTCTTGTCTCCTTAATGGTGTGCGCGCCCCGAGGAGGGGAGCAAGCCGGCCATAGGAAGCCAGCCATGCCTCAGGCCGGCTGGAGGAGGCCTGGCCGCCTTCGGGCGTCTCTATGATCGAAGGGGCTCGCCGCCTACGGGCCGTACTGGCAGCCCGTCGTGGAGGGCGTCATGATCAACATGGCAACAGTGCCACGCCGGACGGGTGATGGCTGTCCCGTACGGTGCACTGTAGCCATGCGAGTTCCGTGATTCGGGGGTGGCATGGTCCACTATTGCCACGCCCCGCCCCATCATCGTTATGGGGGTGCAGACCTTTAGGACACGGCCCTGGCCGCTTGCCAGGGGCCGGCTTTCTGGAGTCGATCTTCTTGGGCCGGCTTCTTGGAGTCGGCCCCATCGTGGCTTCCTCCAAGAGAGTTTAGGGTCGGGCCGCCTTCCGATAGTCAGCTTGCGAGGTAGCCGACCGGAGGAAGGCGGCCCCGCGTCTTAGATGCTTCAGGGCTCGATCGGCCCGTTGTTTTTTCAGAGGGCCAAAGGGAGCCGGCTAGGCTACCCGTGGTCATTTACTCTGACAGTAGTCCCCGAAGCTGGTTGGGCTTCGTGGCTGGAAGGGGAACGAGAAGCGCAGTCAGCTTCCTATCTCGAAGAGCCGGCAGCTAGGAGCCGACTTCACTTATGTGTGCCTTCTCGGAGAAGTTTCTTCAAAATCCGAAGGCGGGAACCAGCTGGCCAGGCTGCGGGTAGGCCGCCCGCCGACTGCACGCCATGTGGCGCCCTTCGGCTGGAAGGGCCTGCCAGCCCACGCGCGTGATGGGACACCGCTGCAGACCGGGGCCCACCACTTTCACGCCTCGGCCCGTGCGCGGATCTTTTGCGGCCCGAACCGTCCGCACGTCTTCCGACGGCGATTTCCACTCGCCGTAAAGGCGCAATAATCGCGGGACGTGGGGGAGTGGGCGCAGTTAATCCCACGCCCCCCGTGCCTCGCCTCCTCGGCTTCGCCGCACGAGGCTATAAGTAGGGCGGGGAGGGGGAGCGACAGTCATTCGCATGCTCGCCCTCGCTCCGTCGCCACCTTCTTCTTCTCCCTCTCCGTCGCCGCAGTGGCTCTCCACGATGCCACCGTTCCGCCATTCTTCTTAGCGCGCCGCAATCTTGCCGCCGCCGTACCACGCGCTCTCCATCGCCGCGCTTTCCGTCGCCCTTGCGTCGCCATGGCTCCGACGTCGAGCTCCTGGGACGGCTCTAATGTCCGCGACAACCACATCGACTTCCTCCGCAAGACGTGGTGGTTGCCTGGCGAAGATCTCGTGTGGGTCCGTCTCGCGCTGGCGAGGGAGGTTTCGCCAGCGCCGGAGGAGGGCGAGCGAGTGATCTTCTACTCGCACTGCCTGCGCTGCGTCGGCCTTCCCGCGAGCGGCTTCTTCCGCTCGTTTCTTGAATTCTACCATCTTCAGCGGCACCACCTCACTCCCAACACGGTGGTGCTGTTGTCGGCCTTCGTCACTGTATGCGAAGGTTTCCTCGGCGTCCTCCCCACCATCGAACTCTGGGGGGAGTTCTTCCAGTCCAAGCTCGGCACGGTTGTCGCGGGCGTGCCAGCTCCATGCGGCGCCTTCATCGCCATCCGGAGATCGGCAGCCGACAATCCGTTTCCGCCCATCGCGCTGATCCAGTCGTGAAGCTCTAGCAGAAATCCTATTTTTATGTGAAGAACGTCGCTCCGCACGGCGACTACGTCAACTTGCCGGCTTACGTAGCCGGCCCGCCGCCCGGGAGGCAGCCCTCGTGGTCCTTCCGGGCCAACTCGCTAACGTCGGCTGGGGCTGGCGCCGTCGCCCGGCTTCGGGTGTTGATCTAGTCGGAGCGTCTGATTGGGTCCGACCTAATAGCCGCCTTCGTCGAGCGCCGGGTACTCCCACTCCAAGGCTGCCCTCATCTGATCTGCTAGATGAGCGGCCGCTTCGACCCAAGCCGGCTGGTCACCAAAGAGATGCCTCACGACGAGGTATCTTATATGGTGAACTACATCACCAACTGCAAGCTCATCGAGGAGTGGCAGTATGGCAAGGAGCCG
>NC_041387.1:85202172-85251856 GCF_002162155.2 Triticum dicoccoides | reverse complement strand
TTTTCCTTCTTTCCTTCTTCTTTTGTTGCCGAGTTCTTTCTGGCCGGCTTCTGACCAGTCGGCTTGTTTTTAATCAGAACCCCCTCCTTCATCCTTCGGCCGGAACCGTGGGGGCGGAACACGAGTTCGCCCCCGACCGCGTGACGGACGACCTTGACGACCCCGACTTGGGGGCGGCCGCCTTAGACGACGACGTCGTAGGGGGAGGCGGCGAGACAGGCGGCTCCGGGTTCACCGCCGGTTTCGAAGACTGGCCTGATGATGACGAGGCTGACCCTATTCTGCGCCGCCAGCCGTCATCCGACCATCAAGGCGCCGGCCCTTTCGACGGGCCGGTTGCGCGGGGCGGCGCGCAGAAGTGTTGGGCGGCGCCGACTCTCTTCGGCGGGCGGCCTAAGAAGCCCAAGGGTTCCACGGTGGCGACCAAGCGGGACGAGGCGGCCGCGAAGGCGGCCCGCTTCCGCAAGGTGGTGAAGCAGCCGCAGGCGGTTTCGGCGTAAGTATTGACTCTCGCACGCCTTTCTTTTCCTTTCTTCAGTCGGCGTTCTTCTAAGCCTTTTCTTGCTTATCAACCAGGGCTTCGCTCTCTCTTGAGCGGACTGCCACCGCCTCCATAGTCGGTGGGGCGGGAGGATCTGCAAGTTCCCACCGCGTAGACCCCCATGTCGAGCTCCAAGCAGCGACGGAGCAGAACGCGCGGGAGGCGCGGGAGGAGCGGGAGGCGGAGGAGCAGAGGGTAGCCGCCGCCGAGGCGGCTCAGGAGACGACGGCGGAGTCGGCCGAGGCACCGGCCAACGCGATGACCAAGGCCCGGGCGGAGGCCGAGGCCGCAGAAAGGGCGGCGGAGGCCCTGCGTAGCCAGCCTCCGCAACTTGTCATCCCCCTCCGCACTGTGGCCCCCGAAATCCCGGTGCCCCCGCCAGAGGAAACCGGCCGCGACCCGCCGGCGATGGAGAGGGAGGGGGGCGATGTAGTCGTCCCGGAGGGAGAGGTGGTGCCGCCTCCGTCGGCCGGGACAGGCCAAGACGGCCAGCCCGAGGCGCCGCCTGAGCAGCCGGCTGGAGGCAAGCCGACTGCGAGGGCGGATCTTGTGGTCTTGTCGCCGACTCATCGGCGCGCAGGGAGGGCAGCTTCAGAGTCGGACCCGCAGAGGGACGCGAGCTCCAGCTCGTTGTCGCATGACCTGGAGACGACCGGCGTCAGCTCGCCGGGGTGGACTCCGGGCGGTGGGACGGCCGTGCTAAATCTGGCAGCGCAGGATGTCCGGAGCCAGCTTCAGGCTCAGGCCACCGTGCTGAAGCAGTGTACCCAAGAGTTTCTCACGACGCGGTCGGTCATTCGGGTGAGTTTTCTTGCTCTTGATTTCTTCCGTGGGGGCGCGTCAGCGCACCCACTGGGTGTAGTCCCCAAGTTCCAAGTCGGCTGCTGAGCAGGCGGCTTGGAACTTCTCAGAAGACTTTGATTTAATGATTTGCTCTTGCTCGCACCTTCATCCTATTTGCAGGATTATCACAACCTCCACGCTGCTACCTTCAACTCCCAGGCCTGGGAGATGAATCAGAAGGCCGCCGATCTGACGGAGAGCTGGTGTGAGTGCTTTGGTCTTTTTATCTCATGTGGGGGCGCGTCAGCGCACCCACTGGGTGTAGTCCCCGAGATTTGGGCCGACTGCTGAGCAGTCGGGTCGGATCTTTCCCGACGACTTCTTTCTTAATTTCTTCTTCTTCATATTGGCAGGAGCCAAATGCCGACTTGAGGCAGCAGCTAGGCGTGGCCTAGACCGCCCTCCGCACCCAGGAGGGCGAGCTCAATGCCTTGGCTCAGGAGCGTGATCGCCTGTCCAAGAAGTTGGCCGGCCAGGAGGAGGGCCACAAGGTGGCCCTGAAGGAGGCGCAGGACAGCGAGGCCGCCCTCAAGGCCGAGTATGAGACCAAGCGGCGGGCTGGGCCGAGGCGAGGCAGGCGCTGAGCGAAGGCTACAACCGGGTTGAAGACTTGATCGACGGTAGGCTGCCTTCTTCTTCACTTCTTTGCTCGTCCTTGTAATCTGGTTTATCTTCTGATTTGTTATGTTTCTTTCTTCTTTGTGAAGAATACTTTCCCGGCTACTCTGTCGCCGCGAACCAAGCCATCGAAGCTCACCGTGAGGCCCGGCGGCAGGCTGGGGTTGAGATCGCACCGGACGCCAATCGGTCGCTTGAGGAACAGCTTCTGGCGATCCAAGCCCGCCTCCAGCCGGCCTACTGCATGCTCCGCCGTCTTCAGCGTGCCGGAGCGCAGCTGCTAGCCGCCCTCTGGCCCGATGAGGTGATTCCCCGCACCCCCAGCCGGACTGCCGACTGGCTAGAGGTAGCAGTCGGCCGCCTCGAGGCCTGGAAGGCTTCAGCAGCTCGGTCCGGCGCTCGACGGGCGCTAGAGTTCGTCCGGGCTTGGTATCCTAGGCTGAACTTGGACCAGCTGCGCACCTGGCGGCAGGAGGCTGACGCGGAGCTGGAGGCGGTGCGGCCGGCTATTATCCGGTGCGCTTCGGCAATCGCCGACTTCATCAACACCAGCGCCTTTGCTCCTGAGGTAAACAAAGACGGCATCGCACAGCCGGAGGAATGGTTCGGGCTAAACCCGGCTGACAGTGAAGACTCGGCGGAGGAGAACGACTCCAGCGACGAGGGCGAGGAGGAGGAGGAGGAAGACGGTAAAGACATTGTGCCGGATGGTGAAGCAGCCAGCCAGCATCAGCCTGATCGTGCCTCCAGCAACGTGGCACGTGCGAATGCACCGCCTGTCGCAGGTGACGATCAGGCCGAGACTCGCCAGCTGGCCACTCCTCCAGCCGACACCACCATCTCCACCGATCTGCCCGACGCCCCAATTGCTCCCTTGGCCTGACTCGCCATCTTTACTTTCCTGATTGTTACTCCTTGAACAGCTTTTTATTAACGTTGTGCAATTCCACCCACTGGGGGTGTATTCAAACTTTATCGAATGTCGGCCCTTCGACGGCCTTTTATGTAAATATAATTATGCATGTGCTTGGCTTCCATTCCTACTTGCTTTTTATCTTTTGGCTGTTTTCCTTTGCCGCCTTCCCTTGGTCGTCGCCTTCCCAGCCGGCCAGCTGCTCTGCAGTCTGTGGCCGGGTAAGGAATTGGCCGTCTGGGAAGGCAAGTACTCGAGCCTTTAGATTGTAGCAGAGTAAGAAGGGAAGCCGGCCAGCCGGCTGCTTCGACAGTCGGTTGGCGGGGGGGAAGCCGGCTTGCGTTATGTAAGTTCGTTAGTCCTTAGCCGTTTTTCATGTGGGCCTCCTTTTCCGCCTTTGGCTCTTGCTAGTCGGACATCCGATTTTTTGAGCTGCGACTTTCACAAGAGAGGGCTTGGGTGCCGACACATTACTTGTCTGACTACATGTAGAACTTGGACATAACTCAAGGCGGCAAGTCCCCGGGCCGACTAGTTGAACCCGGTGCCGGAAGAAAAAACGAATGTAGTGGCATAACCATGGGTATGATACCCGTCATTCATAGATAAAAGAGGGTAGTCCCCGAGTACTCCTCGGGGGGGGGGGGGCGTTGTCTCATACTTAATACAAAAGGTAGCGTGGTACATACTACATTTTAACTGTAAAATCTTCGAAGAAGATTGGCGTTCCATGGTCGCTCCGACTCCTTGCCGGAATCATCTCTCTTGCGTGCCTTCGGCTTCTGCGTGTCGACCAGGTAGTAGGAGTCATTGCCTAGAGCCCGGCTGATGATGAAGGGGCCTTCCCAAGGGGCCGAGAGCTTGTGTTGGCCGGCTGCTCGCTAGATCAGCCGGAGCACAAGATCTCCCTCTTGGAAGGATCTTGGCTTGACCTTCCGGCTGTGGTAACGGCATAGACCCTGCTGGTAGATGGCAGACCGGCTGAGGGATAACAGCCAGCCTTCTTCCAGCAAGTCCACGTCGTCTTCTCGTGCTTCCTTGGCCTCCGCTTCCTTGTACATGGTGACCCGAGGTGAGTCGAACTCGATGTCAGTTGTGATGACAACCTCGGCACCATATACAAGGAAGAAAGGGTTGAAGTCGGTTGACTTATTCGGGGTAGTGCGCAGACTCCAGAGGACGGCCGGCAGCTCGTCGAGCCAGCAGCCGGCCGAACGCTCCAGCGGCATGACCAATCGGGGCTTGATGCCGGATAGGATGAGGCCGTTTGCTCGCTCGACTTGGCCGATTGACTGTCGGTGGGCAACGGACGCTAAGTCTAGTCGGATGCCCTGTGTCGCACAGAAACGTGCCAGTGCTCCCTTGGCAAAATTTGTGCCATTGTCGGTGATGATGTTGTGTGGTACTCCGTACCGGGTTGTAATGTCTACGATGAATGTCACGGCAGTCGGCCCATTTAGTTTCTTGATTGGCTTTGCTTCAATCCACTTGGTAAATTTGTCCACGGCGACAAGCAGATGTGTCATGCCGCCGCGTGCCGTCTTGAATGGGCCGACCATGTCCAGCCCCCAGACGGCAAAAGGCCAAGTGAGGGGATGGTCTTGAGTGCAGAAGCCGGCGGGTGCTGCTTGGAGCCGAAGATTCGGCACCCCTTGCAGTGTTTGACTAACTCCTTGGCGTCCTCCAAAGCGGTCGGCCAGAATAATCCATGGAGGAAAGCTTTGGCGACGAGTGCCCTTGGGGCGGCATGGTGGCCGCACTCGCCCTGGTGGATGTCTTCGAGGATTGCTATGCCCTTCTCTGGATCGACGTAGCGCTGGAAGACTCCAGTAACGCTGCGCCTAACAAGCTCTCGGTTCATTATTGTGTATGCCCCGGCTCGGCGCTGGACTTGTCTTGCCGATATTTTGTCAGCCGACAGTTCTCCGTTTATCAGGAAGTGGAGGATGGGCTGGGCCCATGATGGAGCTGTGACTTCTTCTATCGTCAAAACGGCTACTGCAACCAGGGTGGGGGGCTGGGTTGTGGAGAGTTGGAGTCGGCCGCCGCCTGCTGTGTCGGTGCAGTCTCCGGGCCGGCTGCAGTGGTCTCCGGGCCGGGTTCGACTATGGCAGTCCCCGAGCCGGCTGTCGAAGTCCCCGAGCCGGCTGCCGAAGTCCCCGAGCCGCCTACTTGGTTCCCGAAGTCGGATCCGACTGCGTCGGGGTCAGGCGGCACGAAGATGGAACTGGATTCTGGAGACGGCTTGACAGATGGCTTGAGGAGGCGTTGGAGGGCGACGCCGATTGGTATAGCTTGCCGGGTGGAGCCTATTCATGCCAGGGTATCTGCTTGCTCGTTGTCGGCCCGTGGCACGTGGAGGAACTCGCACCCCTCAAAGTATCCGCTGATTTGCTGAACGAGGAAACAATAGCTTGCCATGTTTGCGTCCTTGGCGTCCTAGTCGCCGAATGATTGTTGTACCACCAAATCCGAGTCGCCATAGCACAGGATCCGGCGGATGCCGAGTTCTTTGGCCAGCCGGAGCCCGTGTATGAGTGCCTCGTACTCGGCCACATTGTTGGAGGCGGCAAAATGGATTTGCAATGTGTATCTGAGTTTGTCACCTTTGGGAGAGGTGAGGACAATGCCGGCTCCCAAGTCGGTGCGCATCTTGGATCCATCAAAGTGCATTCGCCAATGAGTGGAGTCGGGGGCCGGTGACAGGTACTGGGTCTCGGCCCAGTCGACGATGAAGTCGGCCAATGCTTGGGACTTGATGGCGGTGCGGGGCTGGTAGTAGATTGTGTAAGGGGCCAGCGCAATGGCCCATTTCGCCACTCGGCCGGATGCATCTCGACTGCCTATGATCTCGGCGAGCGGGGCAGTGCATACGACCGTGATGGGATGCTCTTGAAAGTAGCGCTTGAGTTTCTTGGAGGCGAAGTACACACCATAGCACATCTTCTGATAATGCGGGTAGTTCTGCTTCGAGGTGGACAGTACTTCACTCAAATAATATACCGGCCTCTGGACTAGCTGATCTCGGCCTTCTTCTGGACGCTGGACTACGATGACTGTGCTAACCACCCGGCTAGTGGCGGCAATATAGAGGAACATGGGCTCTTTCTCAGTCGGTGCCGCCAAGACAAGTGGCGTGGACATCATCTTCTTTAGCTCGTGGAAAGCTTAGTCTGCCTGGTCATTCCACTTGAAGTGAGTGGACTTCTTCATGAGTCAGTAGAGGGGGAGGGCCTTCTCTCCGAGCCGGCTGCTGAAGCGATTCAGAGATGCCAGGCATCCAATGAACTTTTGGATGTCTCGCAGCTTGGTAGGAATCTTCATTCTCTCTATGGCCTTGATCTTCACTGGGTTGCATTCGATGCCGCGTTCGGAGACCAGGAAGCCTAGAAGCTGGCCGTCTGGAACCCCGAACATGCATTTCTCCGGGTTGAGCTTGATCTGAAACCGGCGCAAATTCTCAAAGGTCTCCTTGAGGTCTTCCAGCAAGGTGCCGCATTTCTCCGTCTTCACCACAACGTCGTCTACGTAGACGTGGGCATTTCTGCTGAGTTGCTTGAGGAGGCATTTCTGCATGCAACGCTGAAAAGTGGCACCGGCATTTCTCAAGCCGAATGTCATAGTCAGGTAACAGAAAGCTCCGAATGGGGTGATGAAGGCGGTCTTCAGGCGATTAGCTGGGTCCAACTTTATCTGCTGGTATCCCAAGTAAGCATCCAAGAAACTCAACAGCTTGCATCTGGCTGTGGAGCCTATCATTTGATCAATCCTTGGCAGAGCAAAAGGATCTTTAGGGCAGGCTTTATTGAGGCTGGTGTAGTCAATGCACATGCGCCACTGCTTGTTCTTCTTCAACACCAGGACCGGGTTGGCAAGCCATACTGGAAAGAATACCTCCATAATGAAGCCGGCTGCCAGAAGCCGGGCTATTTCTTCTCCGACTACTCTTCTCTTCTCTTCTGACAGGCGGCGCAAGGGCTGCCTGACCGGCTTGGCGTCAGATCGGACGTGTAGCTTGTGCTCGGCGAAATCCGTCGGGACACCCGGCATGTCTTTGGGAGACCATGTGGAGATGTCCCGATTCTCACGGAGGAAATCGACGAGCTCGATTTCCTATTTGTTGTCAAGGCCGGTGCCCATGACAGCGTACCTCTCCGGGTGCTCCGGGTCCAGGGGTATCTTCTTTGTCTCTCTGGCTGGCTGGAAAGAACCTTGGGCATCACATTCTTTGGGTTCAGGGGATAGGGCCGGCTGCTTGCCAGCCATGGCCACAACTCGATTCAGCATCTTCTTCTCTTCAGCAATCACAAGGGACTCGGCCAGCCGGCTGCTAGCTACTGCACACTCGGAAGACTTCTTGTAATCTCCGTCTATGGTGATGATGCCCTTGGAACTCGGCATCTTCAGCTTGAGGTAGGCGTAGTGTGGCACAGCCATAAACTTGGCCAAAGCAGATTAGCCAAGCAATGCGTGGTACGGGCTCTCCAGATCCACTACCTCAAACCATATCGCTTCTCGGCGGAAATGATCCTTGCCCCCAAAGAGGACATCCATCTTGATCTTGCCGATTGGTGAGCAGGATAGGCCGGGTACGATGCCATGGAACACAGTCCGGCTTGGCATGAGCTGCTTCGGCTTGATGTTGAGCTTCTCCATGGTTCATGGTACAGAATGTTGATGCTGCTCCCGCCGTCTATCAGTACGCGGGAGAAACGGGCGGCTCACCTTTCTGTTGCTAGGGTGGCATCCACAACCAATGCATAGGAGCCAGGAGACGGCATCACCTCTGGGTGGTCGGCCTGGCTCTAGCTGATAGGCTTCTCCGACCAGTGCATAAACTCAGGGTTGTTGGAGGCGACCGCATTGACCTCTTGCTGCTGTCGGTGCCAGCTGCGCCGATCTTCTGTCTGGCTTGTAAAGACGACATAGGCGGCATGTTCTTCGGGGAACTTGTCTTGAATAGCTCCGACCCCTGGCCGAGCGGCCGGCTGCTGTGGGGCTGGAGGCGGCTGGCCTGCAGGCGGAGGCGGCAACAACCCCTCGCCCTTGGAGATTCGTGTGAGCCAATGGCACTTCCGAGTCGTGTGGTTGGATGGCTTCGCGCCGCTGTGGAACTTGCAGGGGCATCGAGGGTTTGCTCGTAGGAGAAAGCCGGCTGCCAAGCCAGACTGCCGCCCTTCTGCTTCTTGGGTGCCGGCCGCCCTTCATGTTGTTCGTCTTCGACCGTGGCCACCTGTCGGCTGGTGGAAGACGACATAGGGGCCTTGCGCTTGTGGTTGTTCTGGTATGGGCATCGGCTGGATTCCCCAACCGGCATCTTGGGAGCCGGCGCCAGCACTTTTCCGGAGGCGTCCACTCGGAGCTCAGTGTTCATTGAGGAGTCGGCCGTGGCGTACTTGTCTGCTATGACCAGCAGCTCGTCGAGGGTAGTCGACTCGTCGCAGAGGAGTCGGTGCTTGAGGAGGGTGCCCTCTCTGCACCCGGCGGTGAAGTACTCTATGGCTTGAACCTCGTGCACCCCCTCGCAGGAGTTATGGAGCTCGGCCCAACGTGTGAGGTAGTCGCGGGTTGATTCATTGGGCCCTTGTACGCACAAGGAGAGCTGTCGGGGCTTGGGAGCCCGTTTGTAGGTGCTGGTGGAGTTGCGTATGAAGGCTTCTGTGAAGTCCAGCCAGCTGTTGATGTTGTAGGGCTTGAGGCTACTGAGCCAAGTGGGCGCCGTGCCTTGGAGCATTAGGGGGGCATACTTCACAGCAACGCGTCTGTTGCCGTTTGCTATGCGAACTGCGGTGGAGTAGTCGATCAACCAATCTTCCGGCTTCACGGAGCCGTTGTACTTGGGCGTGTCTCTTGGGAGCGAGAACCCTTTGGGGAAGGGCTCGTCACGGAGCCGATAGCGGGCATCATTCTCGCCGACTCCTTCGCGGCGACCTAGTCGGCCGCTGAGAGTCGGATGCGCGACAGGCGGCAGGGTAGGATATCTCTCCCCACAAGGCGGAGGAGGAGGCCGCCTCGTCGTTCCACGCCTCGAGGGCGGCCTTCTGCGTCGCGCACGATGGTGATTCGAGTCCGGCTGCGGCTAGTAGCCGGCTCCTTCTCTTGTCTCGCACGGGCGCCGCCTGCCGTCGGTGTACGCGATGTCGCGCTGTGCACTCGGCGAGGGGGGCTTCCAGCACGGACGCCAGCTTCGTGCCGCTCTGCGGCCGTGTCGATTAGCTGTTGGATGCGTCTGGCCATGTAAGGGAGCTCGTCGGCCCCCAGTCCATTTAGCTCGTCTACGATCGACTGAGCGGCGCGTAGATTCTCGAGGGGCGTGGCGTAGACTGGGCGGTCCACTCCCAGCATGCTGCCGATGGCCGCGCCGCATTTCTTGACAACGCCGACTCGGCTTGGCCCTTCTAGAGGCGGCGTACCGAAGGCGGCGCGGTCAACTTCGCGCTGGTGGGCTTTAGTAAGGCGTCTCATGGAGGCTATCCTCTGGCCCTCCGCAAGGAGAGCAAGGTGGCGTTCCTCCAGCGTCTCGGCATCGGCGTCCACTGGGATGGGGGGCAGAAAGATCGTGCAGCATTGCCTGCAAGGCGTCGCGGGCGTTTTCGTCGAAGGTGACGCCGTGACTGATGACTAGCACTTCGGTGATGGTGCTGCCGCCACTGTCGGCTCGAGGAAGAGGGTCATCGAAGATGATCACGTTGGTGGGGAAGGCGTCGAGCGACGCCGTGTCGGAGTCGACAAGCATCGGGTCGGTGGAGCCAACTGACTCCAAGTCCGCGGTAGGCTCGCTGGAGACGTGGAGTTGGTCGAGGAGGCTGACGAGGCGGCTCTCGGGGCAGCTTGTGCCCGCGTCGGATGCGGGCTCGTTGGAGATGCGAGCCTCGCCAAGAAGATCGGCGAGGCAGCTCGCTGTGCAGGCGTCGTCGACGCTTTGCAGCACGTCGGGGTAAGCGCCATCGGGCGTGCCGGGCTGGCTACGCTCGCTGGGGAGGAAAAGGGTTTCCGTCCAGAGCAGGTCTCCGGACGACGGTGCACCTGACCCCATGGTGGGCGCCAAATGTTGGGTGGTAGGTGCGACATATGCCAACGGATGGCTTATCATTGTGGGAGCCAGTAAGACATTGCCGGTGCCTGGAAACGGAATGAGGCAAAGACATGCACACCGGCGGATCTTACCCAGGTTGGGGGCTCTCCGTGGAGATAATACCCCTACTCCTGCTTTGCAGGGTGTCCGCATGATCACTAGATCGATAATAAGCTACAAGAGGCTCCTTGAGCTGTTCGGGGGAGGAGGAAGAAGGACAAGGCTAGCTCTTTTCTCTCCCTAGGGTGGTGTCTAAAACTATATGAGATCAACCCTTTGCATGGGTGCCTCGGGGGGTTTATATAGGCCTACCCCCTGGGGGTACAATGGTAATCTGACTGGGCGCGGGCCCTAGCCGTCAGTGTCTATGGCCGTCGGCTTCTCCGCTGGCTGCTGGGGCCCGCCGACTGGTGGGTCCTGCAGGCTGCCAGCTCATTGGTCGACAGGCCGGCCCCACTGCTTGGGGGTCTTGTTGGGGGCTGGTTACTGTTGCCTTGCCTCTAATGACGAGGGCTTTGTCGGGGTAAGCATGGCTACAGTGCCGCCGCCTTGCGGGCTCTCACTGTAGCCTTACCTCGTCTTTTCTCCTTAATGGTGCACGCGCCCAGAGGAGGGGAGCAAGCCAGGCATAGGAAGCCGGCCATGCCTCAGGCCGGCTGGAGGAGGCCTGGCCGCCTTCGGGTGTCTCTATGACCGAAGGGGCCCGCCGCCTATGGGCCGTACTGGCAGCCCGTCGTGGAGGGCGTCATGATCAACATGGCAACAGTGCCACGCTGGACGGGTGATGGCTGTCCCGTACGTCGCACTGTAGCCATGCGTGTTCCGGGATTCGGGGGTGGCAGGGTCCACTGTTGCCACGCCCCGCCCCGTCATCGTTATGGGGGTGCAGACCTTTAGGACACGGCCTTGGCCGCTTGCCAGGGGCCGGCTTTCTGGAGTCGATCTTCTTGGGCCGGCTTCTTGGAGTCGGCCCCTTTATGGCCGGCTTCTTGGAGTCGGCCCCATCGTGGCTTCCTTCAAGAGAGTTTAGGGTCGGGCCGCCTTCCGATAGTCAGCTTGCGAGGTAGCCGGCCGGAGGAAGGCGGCCCCGCGTCTTAGATGCTTCAGGGCTCGATCGGCCCGTTGTTTTTTCAGAGGGCCAAAGGGAGCCGGCTAGGCTACCCGTGGTCATTTAATCCGACAGTACACCTACCTCATCGAGTTCTAATTTCCTCCCACTCACTTCTTTCGAGAGAAACTCCTTCTCTAGGAAGGACCCATTCTTCGCAACAAAAATCTTGTCTTCGGATCTGTGGTAGAAGGTATACCCAATGGTCTCTTTAGGGTATCCTATGAAGACACACTTCTCTGCTTTGGGCTCAAGCTTATCAGGCTGAAGCTGTTTGACATAAGCATCGCATCGCCAAACTTTAAGAAATGATAGCTTAGGTTTCTTGCCAAACTAAATTTCATATGGTGCCATCTCAACGGATTTAGACGGTGCCCTATTTAACATGAATGCGGTTGTCTCCAATGCATAACCCCAAAATGATAAAGGAAAATCATTAAGAGACATCGTAGAACGCACCATATCTAATAAAGTACGGTTAGGATGTTCGGACACACCATTACGCTGTGGTGTTCTAGGTGGCATGAGTTGTGAAATAATTCGAGATTGTTTTAAATGAAGGCCAAACTCGTAACTCAAATATTCACCTCCACGATCAGACCGTGGAAACTTTATTTTCTTGCTACGATGATTCTCTACTTCGTTATGAAATTCTTTGAACTTTTCAAATGTTTTAGATTTGTGTTTCATCAAGTATATATACCCATATCTACTCAAATCACCTATAAAGGTTAGAAAATAACGATACCCGCCGCGTGCCTCAACACTCATTGGACCGCATACATCGGTATGCATTATTTTCAATAAGTCATTAGCTCGCTCCGTTGTTCTGGAGAACGGAGTTTTAGTCATATTGCCCATGAGGCATGGTTCGCAAGTATCAAATGATTCATAATCAGTGATTCCAAAAGTGCATCCGCATGGAGTTTCTTCATGCGCTTTACACCAATATGACCTAAACGGCAGTGCCACAAGTATGTTGCACTATCATTATCAACTTTGCATCTTTTGGCATCAATATTATGAATATATGTATCGCTACGATCGAGATTCAATAAATCATTCACATGGGTGACATGGGTGTATGACCATAGAAGGTTTTATTCATGTAAACAGAACAACAATTATTCTCTGACTTAAATGAATAACTGTATTGTAATAAACACGATCTAATCTTGTTCATGCTCAACGCAAACACCAAATAACATTTTTTCAGGCTCAACACTAACCCCGAAGGTAGAGGGAGTGTGTGATGGTGATTATATCAATCTTGGAAATACTTCCAACACACATCGTCACCTCACCCTTAACTAGTCTCCGTTTATTCCGCAACTCCTATTTCGAGTTACTAATCTTAGCAACTAAACTGGTACCAAATACCCAGGGGCTACTACGAGTACCAGTAAGGTACACATTAATAACATGTATATCAAATATACCTTTGTTTACTTTGCCATCCTTCTTATCCGCCAAGTATTTGGGGCAGCTCCGCTTTCAGTGATCATTTCCTTTGCAGTAGAAGCACCCAGTTTCAGGCTTGGGTCCAGCTTTGGGCTTCTTCAAGGGAGCACGAACTTGCTTGCCATTCTTCTTGAAGTTCCCTTTCTTTCCCTTGACTTTTTCTTGAAACTAGTAACCATCAACACTTGATGCTCCTTCTTGATTTCTACCTCCGCCGATTTCAGCATCGCAAAGAGCTTTGGGAATCATTTCCGTCATCCCTTGCATATTTATAGTTCATCACGAAGCTCTAGTAGCTTGGTGATAGTGACTGGAGAAATCTGTCAACCACTATCTAATGTGGAAGATTAACTCCCACTTGATTCAAGCGATTGTAGTACCTAGACATTCTGAGTACATGCTCACTGGCTGAGCTATTCTCCTCCATCTTGTAGGCAAAGTACTTGTTAGAGGTCTCATACCTCTCAACATGGGCATGGGCCTGAAATACCAATTTCAGCTCTTGGAACATCTTATATGTTCCATGGCGTTCAAAATGTCTTTGGAGCCATGATTCTAAGTTGTAAAGCATGGCGCACTAAACTATCAAGTAGTCATCAGATTGAGCTTGCCAAACCTTCATATCGTCTGCATCAGCTCCTGCAGCAGGTCTGTCACCTAGTGGTGCATTAAGGATATAATTCTTCTGTGTGAAGTAATGAGGATAATCCTTAGATCAGGGACCCAATCCGCATTATTGCTACCATCATCTTTCAACTTAGTTTTCTCTAGGAAAGTATCAAAAAAGGGGAAGCTACATCGTGAGCTATTGAACTACACCATAATTTGCAAAGACATTTTGACTATGTTCATGATAAATCTTAGTTCAATTAATTAAATTACTAATGAACTCCCACTTACATCAACATCCCTCAAGTTTTCTAAGTTACATGATCCAAATCAACTAACCCATGTCCGATCATCATGTGAGATGGGGTAGTCATCAATGGTGAACATCTCTATGTTGATCATATCTACTATATGACTCACGTTCGGCCTTTCGGTCTCCAGTGTTCCGAGACAATGTCTATACATGCTAGGCTCGTCAAGTCTAACCCAAGTATTCCGCATGTGTAAATCTGGCTTACACCCATTGTATGTGAATGTAGAGTCTATCACACCCAATCATCATGAGGTGCTTTGAAATGACGAACTTTAGCAACGGTGCATACTCGGGGAGAACACTTTTATCTTGAAATTCAGTGAAGGGGTCATCTTATAATGCTACCGTCGTTCTAAGCAAAATAAGATGCATAAAGGATAAACATCATATGCAATAAAAATATGTGACATGATATGGCCATCATCATCTCGTGCTTTTGATCTCCTTCTCCAAATCATCGTCATGATCTTCATCGTCACTGTCTCGACACCTTGATCTCCATCGTAGCGTCGGGGTCGTCTCGCCAACTATTGCTTCTACAACTATTGCTAACGCATAGCAATAAAGTAAAGCAATTACATGGCGCTTGCATATCATACAATAATTAAGAGACAACCCTAAGGCTCCTGTCGGTTGTTGATATTACAAAACATGATCATCTCATACAACAACATATATCACATCACGTCTTGACCATATCACATCACAACATACCCTGCAAAAACAAGTTAGATGCCATCTACTTTGTTGTTGCAAGTTTTACGTGGATGCTACGGGCAACTGGCAAGAACCGTTCATACCTACGCAAAACCACAATGGTGATTATCAAGTTTGTTGTTTTAACCTTCTTCAAGGACTGGCCATAGTCAAATTCAATTAAACTAAAAGTAGGAGAAACATACACCCGCCAGCCACCTTTATGCAAAACAAGTTGCATGTCAGTCGGTGGAACCGGTCTCATGTGCGTGGACATGTAAGGTTGGTCCAGGCTGCTTCATCCCACAATGCTGTCGAATCAAAATAAGATGTTGGTGGTAAGCAGTATGACAATCACCACCCACAACTCCTTTGTGTTCTACTAGTGCATATCATCTATGCATAGACCTGGGTCATGATGTCACTATTGGGGAACGTTGCATGGAAAACAAAAAAAAATCTACGCACACGCAAGATATATCCATGGAGATGCATAGCTACGAGAGGGGGAGAGCATCTACATACCCTTGTATATCACTAAGCAAAAGCGTTTATCACACGGTTGATGTAGTCGTACTCTTCGCGATCCGATCACGATCCAACCGATCTAGTGCCAAACGGACGACACCTCCGAGTGTAGCACACGTGCGGCTCGATGACATCTCCTCCTTATTGATCCAGCAAGCGGGAGAGGAGAAGTAGATGGGATCACAACCAACACGACGACGTGGTGGTGATGGTGGTGGTGGAGCACCGACAGCGCTTCGCTAAGCGTTGCTGGGACGAGGCATTGGAACTATGGAGTAATGGGAGAGAGAGAGGAGCACCAATGGCTTGGTGTGTCCTCTTGGTGCGCCCCCTCCCATTTGTATATAGGTGGAGGGACGTTGGAAACAGCCCCTCCAAGCCCTAGGGGGAAGCTAAGGGGGAGAGGATTTGGACACCAAGTCCAATCCTATTCCTACTAGGACTCCTTCCTTTTGTGCTTTCCCTAGCCACATGAGCTTTCGAGGACTTGGTGCGCCTAGACTAATAAGGTCGGGGCGCCTCCCCGCGGCCCATTCTAGCACTTGGGTCATGGTGGACCCACTTGTGGACTTCCGGACCCCTCCAGAATCCTCCGGAACCTTCTGGAAGCTTCCCGGTACAATACCGAAAATACTACACTTTTTTTCGAAACCCAAAATATGACTTCCCATATATAAATATTTACCTCTCGAACATTCTGAGACTCCTTATGACATTGAGGATCTCATCCGAGACTCCGAATAACATTTGGTTACCACTCATCAAATATCCCAAATATTATTCTAGTGTCAACCAACATTAAGCATGCGACCCTATGGGTTCGGGAATTATGTAGTCATGAACAAGACACCTCTCTGGTCAATAACCAATAGCGGGACCTGGATGCCCATATTGATTCCTACATATTCCATGAAGATCTTTTATCGGTTGAACCATTATGACAACATACATAATCCCCTTTGTCTGTCGGTATGTTACTTGCCCGAGATTTGATCATTGGTATCTCCATACCTAGTTCAATCTCGTTACTGGCATGTCTCTTTACTCGTTCCATAATACATCATCTCGTAACTAACTCCTTAGTCAATTTGCTTGCAAGCTTCTTGTGATGATGTATTACCGAGAGGGCCCAGAGATACCTCTCCGATACACGGAGTGACAAATCCCAATCTCGATCCATGCCAACTGAACAGACACCTTCGGAGATACCTGTAGAGAATCTTTATGATCACCCAGTTATGTTGTGACATTTGATAGCACACAAGGTATTCCTCTGGTATCCGGAGTTGCATGATCTCATGGTCGAAGGAATATGTATTTGACATTGAGAAAACAGTAGCAATAAACTGAACGATCATATGTTAAGCTAACGGATGGGTCTTGTCCATCACATCATTCTCCTAATGATGTGATCTCGTTATCAAATGACAACTCATGTCTATGGTTAGGAAACCTTAACCATCTTTGATCAATGAGCTAGTCTAGTAGAGGCTCACTAGTAACATGGTATTTGTTTTAGTATCCACAGATGTATTTAAGTTTCCGATCAATACAATTCTAGCATGAATAATATACCTTTATCATGATTAAGGAAATAGAATAATAACCATTTATTATTGCCTCTAGGGCATATTTCCATCTCTTGGAAGTAGTGGCATCAAAAGGACTTATGTATTTGACACTCTTTCTTGGAAGCGCCAGAAAGACTTCCTCCCCAAAGGAGGAATGAGAGTCCCACCTCTCCTCCCACCGGCACCCTAGGCTCTCCGGCGATCTCCCCCTCCAACCAGTAAATCTTGTTCCTTCTCCATGCATCATCTCCGGCGTCCTCTGATCTTTCTCCCTATACCATCTCACATGGGTCATCATGATGGATCAACTCTGGATTTGGACTTTTCCAAAGGAATGGCTTTTGCGGAGGAAGTTTTTAGATCTTTTGGGAAATGCATTCATCCCGTGGATGACACGGGCCATTTTATTATGGTCGTGTCTTTTAGCAGGCACATCTTTCGTCTTGATGATGAATCGGTGGCGGCGGCATTGGAATCTGCAATTGGAGGATCTGCAATTGATTTGTCTGTTCAACACATTAAAGACAAGGTATTCCCATTTATTGTCTCTTGCAAACGTGTTGGCCTTCTTATTCTTCAATTGCGATCTTTTGCGTGTCCGCAATTCAAATGTTTCTTCCATCTTTGGGGTAATGGTGGCCCTAATTGGAAACGTGAGTTTCTTATTTGGAAAAAGGAATGTGATGCTGAATGGATCTTAATCAGTCCCTCTAAGAGGCGTGCTTCTCTTGGTTTGATTGCCATGCATAAACCACCTTCTAAGTCTGCTTTGCGTTCGGGTTCTGGATCTTCAAAGAAAATTTCATTTGCTACTTTCCAACAATATGATGTTTGCAAGGGATATAGCTATCCTGTCTCGCCAGGTATGGTTGATACTGTTGTTGATGTTGGGTACCCAGTTCTTCCTCATGAATGAGTAATTTTGCCTCCGCCGCCGGCTACTGATCTCCGATGGACGGTGGCCGAGCCATCCATCACTTTCGGAACAGTTAACGTTCGCGAGATTTCTTCGGCCGGGTTTTCAGTGGCCGCGTCAACCACTCTCGACGTCAATTTGCATGTGCATGGGGATGAGTTGGTTGGATCAGCTCCGCTTCCGGCCCAGGTTGTTTCCCCGGCCCAATCCGTATCTCCCGACCCGGTGATTCCCATGGCCAAGGCTAATTCCACACCACCGGTTGCTTCCCCGACCCTATCAAATCTGGACTCTTCTGATATTTCTCCATCTAACTTTGGCAACGAGGCGAATATTGATTTGCAACCACCGGACTTATCTGGAGTTTCTGTTGATTTAAATGATCTTATTGATGACATGGTTTTTAATGTGTGGAAATGTCAGAATTGTTTATCCATGGCACATTTAACCAAAGTGTGCACCAGCAGGGTTCGGTGTCGTAGATGCTTTTGGTTGGGGCACCGGGCAAAGGGCTGTTCGGATTCTACTCCTTCGCCCACTTACAAGTGGGTCCCACGGATCAAATCGGGTGAGTCCAGCCGGTCAGCGGGTTTTTCTACGCTGGACGCCTCGATTCCCTCCATAGCTATTCCCGCTGGGTCTCTGCCCAGTCCCGTCGAGCCTGCCACCCCATCTATTCCACCTCTGCCCGCAGAGCCACCGCCAATAACGCCTACTCCGCCTTCCTCATCGCCGTCTGCATCGCCTTCCCATTGTGCAACTGCTGATCGGGGCTGCTCTCCTTCTTCGGCACCGGCAATGGTGACCTTTGCATTGGACCCCATGGAGTTTGTCCCACAAGGCTTCGACATCATCGACGGTGGTGAGCTGCGCCTGCCCCGCACCTTCTTTGCGCCTGCGGTGGCTCCAGATCGGCAGCATGAGGACTATGCCATCGCCATCGTCGAGCCAGCTCCTCTGCCTGAATAAGTTGCCATCTTTTGGAACATGGTCAGTAATTTTGTTGTCAATGATCTGGGAAGAGCTGTTCTGGATGCCCAACCTTGAATCCAAGGAGTTGGGTTATTTCGTTTTCGTAGTGTTCTGGCTCGTCAAGCTTTAGTTGATCATCCACCCTTCAATCTGGGCAATGATATATTTGTTCAGTTTATTCCGCATGATGAGGGCATAAATTACAGAGCAACGCAGGGTTTTCGCCGTGGATGGGTTATGTTGCTTGGTGTTCCTCTGGATTATAGGCGCACACGATACCTCACGGATGTAATTGGCACGTTTGGTAGATTTCACCATTGGCACCAAGATGATCCGATGCTTGTCCGCTCGCTGGTTTATGTGTCTTTCCCTGCGCCGACTTTAGTTCCACGCTCTGTGACTTATAGAGAATATGTAGACTTTGGTGGTGCTAGGATCTCTTGGTCTGCGCCTGTCTATATCCTCTCAGCAGATTTTGCAGACATCTTGCCAACAGATGAGGACCCCATGCCCTTCAATGGCAATCTACACCCCCTCCCTGGTAATTTGCAGTTTGATAATCACAATTGGGTTATGCCAGAATTTCCTGAGCTGGGTTGGAATGATGTGCCACATCCTGTCAATGAGCAACAACACAATGATGTGCATCCGGTTCAGGAAGCTATGCAACATGACGAAGTTCAGGAGATTCAGTCTCAGGAGTCCATTGTTCTACAACATTCTGATGATTCAGTTAACAATGTTGACAATGCTGCTGAGGTGGCTGTCTTCCAGCCCCCAATGGGACCACAACAACCTCCTCTTCTGATTGGGCAAGTTTTCACTATCTATGGACCGATTTTGCCACCTGAGATGCAGTGGCAGAGTACTTTTGAGAATATGTTGCCGTTTATGTGGTCTTCGGACATTCCCCAATTTGTTTTCAAGTATGAAATTGGTGCTATGCTCAAGCAGCAATCCTGGGAGGTTCTCTGCAATGCCCCAGCTTCCACTCTTAAGCTCCTGCCTGCACCTGACTCCTCGATCAGCTCTGCTCTGGATGTACCAACTGCTCCTGTTAAAAGGCCAGTTGCTCGGGCTCTCTGCTTCGATGACCTTGATGACCCTGTTTCTGAAACATTTGAATTCTCAGCTGTGCCTGAAGTATCTTTGAAGCGAGCAAGAAAGCCTAAAGCCTCAATAATTATTGTTGACACTGAGGTTCGGCGCAGTGCATGTCTGAGCGCTCTCCGTGATGGCTACCGCAAAGTAACAGGTGGCACTTCATCCAAGAAGTCTCACACTTTGAAGAAGCCCAAGACTAGCAGTTTCCAGTCTGAAGATCGTCCTTCTGTACCCCCACCAACTGCTATTGCTGAACTTCAATGCATTGGCGCTCGTCTTCGTATTGCACCTGAGAAGATCTCTACGGATAAGCTTGTTGCTGATCATGTCAAGTCCAACAACAGCGTGGGTTCTGATGATTAGTTACTTCATGCAGGGTTCTGGTCTATGGCGTACCGTAATCGCCATTTATCTTTCTTTCTATGTTTGGAACTGTGCGATGCTTGTCTGCTTTGTGGGTCAGTGTAGGTCATTGTGTGGCCTATTTTTTATGCTTTTAATATTGGTTTGTAATGAATCAGACAAGGTTTAAGGAGTGGAAAGTGCTATGTTGGAATGTTCGGGGCCTCAATTCTGAAGCGCGTCAGCTTGCGGTTAGGCAAAAGATCGATGAAAGTGGTTGTTCTGTTGTTTGTCTTCAGGAAACTAAATGCATGCATATGGATCAACGTTTCATTAGGAACTTCTGCCCGAGGCGTTTTGATAATTTTGTTTATGTTCCCTCGGCTGGTGCGTCTGCTGGGATGGTGGTTATTTGGAATTCATCCTTTTTCATAGGTTCTTTAATTGAGGCAAAATCCTATGGGATAATTGTGGAGTTTACATCCAAACATACTTTTGATACATGGTCTTTAGTCTTCGTTTATGGCACGTGTCAAGGCCCTGCCCGTGATGAATTTGTTCAGTAGTTATATAATCTTGATATTCAGTTTGGTGAGAATTGGTTGCTTTTGGGTGACTTCAACTTCATGCGGTCGCTTGAGAACCGCAATCTTCCGAGTGGTGATGTTAACGATATCTTCTTTTTTAATGAAATAATTGGTCATTTGGGTCTTGTTGAACTGCCAATCAAGGGTCGTCAATATACTGTGTCGAATATGCAAACTTTGCTGCTTCTCGAGCAGATTGATTGGTTTTTCACGTTGGTTGCTTGGACATCGGGCCACCCCAACACAATGGTTTTTCCTCTTGCATGCACGGCCTCCGACCATGTTCCGTGTGTGGTCTCGATTGCCACATGTATTCCCAAGGCAAAGGTTTTCTGCTTGAGAATTATTGGGTTGATTTGCCTAGTTTTGGTGACTGTGTTTCTAAGGTTTGGAATAGGCCAGTGGCTAAAACGTCCATTGCATTAACAATTTCGGCTAAGTTTAAGGCCCTCCGATATGCTCTCAAGAAATGGCATTTAAACCTGTCCACAGTTAAAGCTCTAATTGTTGATTGTAATAAAGTGATTATTTTTCTTGATAATCTTGAGGAATTTAGGCCTTTGAGTTGGCCGGAGTTCAATTTTCGTAGAATTGTTAAATTACACCTTGAGGATATCTTACATTGGCAATTTATCTACTGGAAGCAGCGTTGCACGATCAGAAACATCAAAGTTGGTGAGGAGAATTCGAAATTTTTCATGCCATGGCTATGGAAAGATATCGAAGGAACACTATCTCCTCGATCAAGTCTGTGGAGGGTGATGTGGTCAAGGATCACCAACAGTTGGCAGGGATGTTCTGGGCTGATTTCAATCAGTGAATGGGCCAATCAAAAGGCATTCAAATGGGATTTGAGCTAGACACATTAATTCCCCGGATTGATGGTCTAGAGGAGTTGTCCTTACCGTTCACGGACTCTGAGGTGGATGCAGTAATTAATAATATGCCTACTGATCGTGCTCTAGGACCAGATGGATTTACTGGACTTTTCTTAAAGAAATGTTGGTCTATTTTGAAGGTGGACTTTATGAAGCTTGTGCAAGAATTCTATGAGGGGAAATGTAATTTGGAGTGTCTCAACACATCTCTTATCACCCTCATTCCGAAGAAGCTGAGCCCTGAATATGTTGGTGATTTCCGGCCCATATCATTGACTAATACATGTTTGAAGTTTTTAACCAAGCTTTTGGCAAATCGTCTTCAGGGTGTGATCTTGAAATGTATTCACCGCAACCAATATGGTTTTATTCGGTGTCGATCCATTCAGGACTGTCTGGCGTGGTGTTTTGAGTACATCCACCAATGCAAAGCTTCCAAGAGGCCTATCATTCTTCTTAAGCTTGACTTCACAAAGGCTTTCGACACCATTGAGCATGAACTGATTCTTAGGATTTTGAAATGTAAGGGATTTGATGATCGTTGGACAAGTTGGATTGAGAGCATTTTGTCCACAGGCTCCTCTTCGGTTCTTTTGAATGGAGTGCCTGGTAATCATTTTGTCTGCCGTTCGGGTGTTCGTCAAGGAGATCCGCTATCTCCTTTGCTCTTTGTGATCACGGTGGACTTACTTCAATCGCTTGTAAATGAAATGTGCTCAAGGAATATTCTCACCTTGCCAATCCCAACCTCCTCGATGGACTATCCGATCGTTTAGTATGCGGATGATACCCTCATCGTTCTTACAGCTATTGACAGCCAACTCATTGCTTTCAAAGAAATGATTGAAGTCTTTGCTAAATCAACCGGTCTGAGGGTAAATTTTTGTAAGTCCTCTTTGATACCCACAATATGAGTGATGACGAGGGCAAGTGTGTTGCTTGCTTGCTTGGGTGTGATGTTGGTTCCATGCCATTCACTTATCTGGGCTTACCAATGGGTACCTCCCGACCAACAATTTGTGATCTGTTGCCTTTGATGGATCGTATCGAGCGACAATTATCTGCGTCTTCTTGCCTATTGAACCAAGGAAGCCGGCTTCAGCTCTTGCAACCTTTTCTTAGTTCTATGCCAATATATTTCTTGTGCACTCTTTCACTACCGCAGGGCATCTTGAAACAGATTGAGTGCATCATGCGGCAATGCTTGTGGAGAGGGAACACGGATATGCCCTGGCAATCATTGGCGGCTTGGGACTTGGTATGTCGCCCTAAATCATTTGGAGGTCTGGGCGTTCTGGACTTGAGCATTCAGAACGATGCCTTGCTGATCAAGCATCTTTTCAAGTTCTTTAATAAGATGGACGTGCCTTGGGTATCTATTATTTGGGACACTTATTATGCCGCTGCGCCTCCCCAAGTCACTCAAAGCTGCGGTTCTTTCTGGTGGAGGGATGTATTCAAGTTATATGATAAGTTTTGCAAGTTGGTAGTTCCTCACGTTCGTACGGGAGATACGGTGATCTTATGGCTAGACCGTTGGCAACTTGGCAACAATACGGTTATCATGCAACATCAGTTTCCGAGGCTTCACTCTTTTGTGATTGATGACTCTCTCTCAGTCAAGGATATGATGGAGCTATCGGACCTAACTGACAATCTCCACCTGCCACTGTCTGTTGAGGCCTTTGAGGAATTTAATCAACTTCAGGCATTGCTTCCTTTGGTCAACCTTCACGACAGGGAAAAGGATGTCTGGAAATGGCCTTCAAAGTCTGGTGACTATCTGTCCAGGATTTATTACTTGTCATGCTTTTCGGACACAGTGGTTGATCCCATATTCCGGTGGATCTGGAAATGTTCTTGTACTCTAAAGTTTAAGGTTTTTGGTTGGCTCCTTTTGATGGATCGCCTGAACAATAGGGACATGATGCAGTGGAGGCATTAGATTATCCAGGATGACACTTGTGTTCTGTGTCACTTGGCCTCTCATGAGGACATAGCGCATCTCTTCTTTGCTTGCAATTTTAGCCAGCGTGTCTGGAACTACCTGGGTATTTCATGGAGTCCTAAACCTAACCAGACCACTTATGAGATGGCTTTTGATGCTAGGAGGGATTTTGGCCGTCCTTTTTTCTCAGAGGTAGTCTTCACTGCCACTTGGAATATTTGGACACAAAGAAATGGGAAGATTTTCAGAAATAAATCATCATCTTTCAGATCATGGAGGAGAATTTTTTTTGCATGACATCTCTCTTTTAGCTCATAGAATCAAATGTAAATATAGGAATAGATTAATCTCTTGGATAGCTGCCTTACCCTAACCACTTCTTTTGTAAATATTACTCTCTCCTCCCTTGTCTTAACTTTGTAACTTTGTATTACTTTGGTTCTGTGGTTTAATAAAAGACTGTGAGGCTATTGCCTTGCAGTATATAGTCAAAAAAAATCTCCATCGTACACTAGACTTTGATGGGGGATGCTCCGGCATGCAACTGTACCGTCAATAGGCATGACTACACCATGAGGTACTACCTTGTGGATGGTCTCTCCTTAGTAGGCAGTGATTGTGAAGACTACCTTCGAACCCCAAGGTAACCAAAGATCTCTCTGAGACACGCGTTGTGTGGGCTCTTCGTATGTGCTACCCATGGGCTCTCACCTAGGTTTCTTCTGCCCCTAACCAGCGCCGCCTTCAGTCCACCTCTTCTCCTATGGTCTTAGGACCATGGAGGCGCTATGGATCCCGGCCATTGCCGGCGAGAGGGTTCCATTTTTAGCTGTTTCTTTTAGTTATATTAGGGTTTGTGCCAAGCTCGGGAAGATGATGCGGAGGCGACTTCTTGAAGACGGAATAAGGTTCTCCCCGCCTAGCCCCGTCCCGGTGATGCTTCTAGTATCGTTGGGGGGCGTGTGGAGGTGCATCTCTGACGAATCTTGTGGGATTCGGTTGGCGTTTGTCGTTGGTGGATCCAATTGGATCTGATCTTCCTTCGTCTGTGTGCGTGTGTATGTGTGTTGGATCCTTCTGATCTACTTTTTTCTTCATCGGTGATGGTTGCTGTTCTGGTGCGCTAGTCCTATGGGGCCTTAGCAAGACGACTTCCCGACTATATATTACAACAAGGTTTTCCCGACTCCGATGAGGGAGGGTTGATGACGGCGGCGCGCCTTCGGCTCACTCCAGCGTTGTAGTCGTCACTAGGTGGTCTGTGGACCTAGATGTATTTTTTACTTTCTTTGCTTGTTGTACTATTTTGATAGATGATGAATAGATCAGAAGTTTTCTCGCAAAACAAAGATCTCTCTTTGTCCAAATGTGAGAAGGTGCTAGGAAGGATTTCCAGGGGGAATTTGGAGTGCTCCAAACTCGTTGGGGTATTGTTCATGGAACTTCAAATATATGGGACCCCGAGACATTGTGGGAGGTGATGATTGCATGTGTGATCATGCACAACGTGATTGTGGAGGATGAGGGCAATGGGGTTCACAATACTACATATTTTGAGAAGGCTGGAGTACATGTTTTCCTCGAACAAGAGGCACAACATGTTGTCAATCTTCTATAGATGCACCAAAAACTTTGAGATCGACAAGCGTACATACAACTACTCAATGATCTTCTAGAGCATATGTCTATTCATCATGAAAACCATTAGACTCGTGATGTCGTTTGAACTATGTACTCCGAATAATATTTATGTTAGAATTATGGACCTTCAATTTGAACTATTTATTTCTATGTTCAATCTATATCATTCTAGTTTGGACAAACTCGGTAAAAATGGCAAAAATAATGGGCCGGGGAACTAGGAAGGGGAAAATGGGGAGAGTTGTTGTCTAGGTGGATAAATGCGGCTCAACCGCCTCCTGTCCATGGATAAATGATGCGAGGGAAGGCAAATTAGCTCATTTGTGACTGGAGATGCTATCAATGAGCATACGATGCACATTGCTGTGGGAACCTTGTTAAAGCAAATTGTATACATGTGCTAAAAATATAACTAAAACTAATGGGAAAACAAATGTAAAAGTGTTCTTGGTTTGCTTTTTTACAGAAAACATGTGAAACATGCAACAAAAAAGATGTAGAGAAGCGAAAAACATTTAGGCTGTACTTAATGTATTGTCATTTTCTAATAAAATGTGAACCATAAGTTATGTTCCAAGTGTCCGGCACATATACCTTATATGACAACATAACAATTAATTAAAAAATATACTAATTGAATGGCATGCATGATTTGCTAAAGTGTCATGGTTGCATCGATAAATTGATGCAAAATAAAAAGGCTAGCTTAGGATTGACATGTCTAGGTGATGATATGACATGGTTGCATGTTGGAAAATTAAGTGGAGGGTTGCAACTATTTAGGAATTTTCTAATAAATGTGAGCCATAAGCTATATTCCAAGTATCCGACACATACACCATATATGAAAACATAAAAAATAATTTATAAATATACTAATTGAATGACATGCATGGCTTGCTAACCTGTCATGGTTGCATGGATAAATTGATGCAAAAGAAAAAGGTTAACTTATGATTGACATGTATAGGTGATGATATGACATGGTTGCATGTTTGGAAAATTAGGTAAAGGGTTTCAACAATTTAGGAATAGAGGATGACATAATAGAGTCCAACAATGCTACACCTATAGATGGGTTGTTACAGATAGACAATTATAAACTGATGTGGCATCAACAGCTGGTTGGTTGGCACCGGGGCTGACAACAAAATTCAGGGGGGAGGGGGGAGAGGGGTGGTTAGTGAAGGATTATATTCGTAAATTTTACCTATACTTCTAGCATTTTTGTTATAGAGTCCCTCAAAAGAAAAATGTGCCATGCAAAAATATTTTTCCGCCAATATACAGGCTAGACTCACTCTAGCAGCCCTTCTACAAACCTCTCTATCCCTAAAAAATTAGAAGGTGTTCTAAAAACATACACCATGATTGTATATTTAGGAAATATGGGTGCACTCCTTTTTTTGTGCTTGGGAAGTTTCATCTCCCTCCCTCTGGCCTCTCGTGCCTGCATTTCCACCGTCGGCCATTCCCAAATGGTACCACCACGAGCAGCGAACCCGCAACCATACATTTTCCACCTTTCCTGGACCTCCTGCATGTCATGTTTCCTCCATACTCGCTTCACGCAGCCTCCACCACCCGCCTTTGAAGCCCTACTAGGCTGCCTCCTCCTCTAGTTGTCGGTCACCTCCATGATCTTCTCGACGACCCCATCTTCTCCCTGTGGCCCAGAACCCCTCTTTATCTACTTCTCCACGACCTTTGTGCACCTCCGCACTACCTCTACGAGCTATCGTCGCCATCACGAGCTCGTGTGCGCGGGATTAATTAGAAAGTTTTGCACCGTCTTGCCCTTCTTGTGAGCTCCCCCGCTAGACTTGCATTGTGGTATCCTCTCGACCACACATCAGGAGGTTGCGACAAGAAAGCGCTCGACGATGGTAGATACTGGGATTGGGAGGAGATGGATGTGGCTTCATTGTTGATGAGATAGTGTGCGGCAGACGGTCAGAGGTTGAAGATGAAGTGTATGCGTCAAGAGGGGTGCTATCAGAGTGGGCAGATGCATAGGGAACTCTTGCCTAAGGCGGGGCCTACTTTGTTTGGTGGAGTGAAGTGATGCAGAGAAAAAGAAAGAAAAAATGTAGAGGTTGAAGTTGTCGGATTACGGGATCCGCAAACCCTTGAGAGGTTCGAACTCTGGGGTGCGTGCGGAGATCTCAACCTTCCCAGCCAGCCTACTCGCGATCCTCCTAAGCCTAGCGTGACGAGCTCAAAGAGACAAAGAGACACAACAGTTTATCTTGGTTTGGGCCACCTTGCGGTGTAATACCCTACTCCAACGTTTTGGTGGATTGCCTCGGAGGGCTGAGGATGAACTAGTACAGTGGATGAACTGGCCTCAGGAGGTGAGGTGTTCTTGAGCTCAAGGGAGCTGGTGTGGTGTGAGCTAGTTCGACTTGTCCTGTCTTGCCTTGCCTTGTCTTGTCTTGTCTTGTCTTGCCTCTATGGTGGTGGCTAGTCCTATTTATAGTGGCCTTGGTCCTCTTCCCAAATGTTGGCGGAAAGGGATCCCACAACGGCCGGATTTGAAAGGGGACAAGTAGTACAACTTATCCTAACAACATTAGTCTTCGCCTGCGAAAAGCCTCTGGTCGTGATGCTGCGGTGGGCTCGTCGATGACCTCGTCCTGCCGTCCTAGCGGTCTTGGTCTCTTGCACCAGAATGGAAACCTTTGGCTGATTCCTCGGGACTCCGCGCCTGTGGCTTGCCTCCCTTGCGCCGAAGAGGAAACCTGCGCTTTGCGCCCGCCTGGCGCCCGCCTGGCCTTGGTCGTCATGCCTCACATCAGCCGAGCCTCGTGAGATAAACCTTGCATAGAACTCTCCGCCCCACGGGAGCCAGCCTGAGGAGGCCGATCCCCTCGGGGGTCTTGGCGTCGTCCGCCTCGCGAGGCTTGGCCCCTCGCAAGGGTCTTGAGTTGTTGATGCTGAAGCTGGGCCATGCCAAGCCGTCGATGGAGCCATGTGGTGGGCCGCAGGTAGGCAGGGATGGATACCCCCATATCCAGGATGCCGACAGTAGCCCCCGGGCCCAAGGCGCTCTCGGACATGGCTTCCAGGCGAAGCCAAAGGGCAAGTACGGAGCACCGCGGGCCCATATCTCCTTCGTCTTGCTTCTGTCTGCCTCCTTCTTCTCCATCTTGCTTTCATGGCGCCCATCAGGAGGCATTCTGCGGCCGAGAAGGGAAAGGCTCCTAGGGAGGGGCCCGATCTTCTCCCACCGAAGAAGCGGCTCCGCCTCGCTCACGACACCAACACGGGGCAAGAGGTGACCAGGCCTCGGCAGTCGAGGCCTCCGCCTGGCTTCCCTCTCCCCATATACGCCTGTGCTCAGGACAAAGCTGTGCACCGTCGAGTGGCGCCAATGACAATGGCAGGGCCGCCATTGCCCTGCCGACCGCACCACAGACCCACGATGAGGGTAGCTCGCGCGAGTTCGTGGTGTGGGCGGTGATGCCTCCCGACACCTGGATCCGACTCCCGCGGTTCTTCGCCAGCGAGCTGCCTCCAAGGGGATCGGTTGAGCTATGGCTGCAACAAGCTGGGTGCTGCAGCTTGGCCATCGGAGCCGAAGTCGAGGTGGTGCCCCCTGGAGACGTCTTCATGACGTGAGGATGGGGCGAGGTCTCCTGGGCTTGCCGCATAGAGGGGGCCCTGGCAATCCACTTCGACTATGACGGCACGGCCACTCTGTTCTTCAAGGTCTTCAATGAGGAGGGCGAACGGCTGGAATGCTGCTCTGGAGGGGACAGTCCGAGAGACGCTGCAGCGGGTGTCGGGCCTGCTACTGTCCTCCTTGGCACTCCGTCCGGCAGCAGCGGCGACTCCTGGGAATCCAGTGACTCTCCTGAGCCCAGTGATTCTCCGGAGTCGAGTGACGACAGCTACGCGCCGCCAAGCTCCCGTCGAGGCCGGAGTGCGGCTGCGGCCGCCACGCAGTGTCGGTAGCAATGCCATAGGGCCTGGTAGCTGCTTTCCCTTGTCTGCTTTCCCTGCGCGGAATGAAGACCAGCCCCCGTGGGGTTTGTAAAGATCGAAATGTACTTAATATCGGCATTGCTTCTTTTGATTTTGTGATGAACTTGCGTATCCCAGTTAGGCATGGTTCCTCCCTTTTCTTTTTCCTCGGCAGCGCGGCGCTCTACACCGACAGGACCCAGTCCCCAGGCAGGCTTCAGCCGTCGCTAGTATGCCAGGACGCAATGCCGGGGTCAAGGCTAGGAGGTGAGCGGCCCGAGGTCCTATAAGATCTCATGAGACGCGATGCTCACGAGGTCCCCCTTGGCGTGCAAGCAGCTGCCCAGAGAATCAAAAAGGGGAGCGGAACTGCCAAAATGGAACTGCGAGGCGAGGTGTGTAGGGAGCGAAGCTGGTGCCGCAGCGGATCGTGACTTATCTTTTGGTTCCTTGGTCCATCAGGAAGATGGTGTTTGCTCCCGCGCCTGTGGCGTTACCATTGGGCCCGGCCTGTAGTGGCCACCTTCCTGCCCCACTCGAGGAGAGTGCGGCGGCTCTTGAAATTCTTGGGGTGGTGCCGTCTTCCCAGGGCATGAAAGCCCATTCTCAGGAGGTGTCGGCGCCATTGGCGGGGCTGACCCCGCCGGCGCCCATCCGTGTCGAGGCTGCTGAGGTTGCCTAGCCTCCGAAGCCCCCGGTCCTTCCTGAGGCTGAGGTTTCTTCTGTCTTGGCGCCGAGGGCGTCTTCTCCCCTGCTTAGTGTGCGGCCGAGCCGTGGTGCTCCTGCCACCTCCGGGGCCCTGGAGGAGGCAAGGGCAGCGCTGGACCTCCTCCAGGGTGAGCTCCGGGGCCCAGACCGTCGCTCGGCGCAGGGACGCCTAGGGCTGATTTCTGGTTGGCTCCAAGCCGTCATGTCTATCCGCGCGGCCTGGGGCTCTGCGGAGGAAGCCCAGAAGGTGCTCGGGGTGGTTGCAACCGCGCGCGACTTGGCGCGGAAGGAGGCTACAGAAGCTGAGGATCGGTGCCGGGTGGTGGAGGCTGAACTGAAGGCTCTTCAGGACCAGCAGGCCACCCAGGCCAGCCAACTCCAGGAGCGTGGGGAGAAGCTGAAGGCCCAGGAGGCTGTTGTCGCCGATCGAGACGCCGAGGTGAAGAAGGTGGCCTTGGAGCAGGCTGCAGAGCGCGACCGCCTAGCGAAGCTGAAGGAGGAGGCGGAGGAGGCCCAAGCGGTCCTTGCCGAGGCTAAGAAGGTGACCGCCATGGAGCGCAGCACCCTTGCCTCTCTCGAGGCGAGGTTCCACAAGGCTCAGCGGTTGCCCTTTGGGGACGATCCTTTGAAGAAGGCGACGACGACGACCCCAAGGGAGAGCCCTGCTGCCTTGCTCCCTGAAGTCCTGGCGGTGCACAAAGATGTTGTCGACGGGTTTTCTTCTTTGGTGGAAAGTGAGGTGCGCTCACTTTCTTCCTCGGCTCTTACTTGCGTCTTCAGCCATCTCTATCTCCAGGACGCCGGCTTCGACCTCTCTTCCTTCCTTACTCCGGTGGACTCCGACTCCCAAGACGTTGTTGCCGCCGCCGTGAAGAGCTCCGTGGACGCCATGCTGAGTAAGTTCCTGGTCATCGGTCCTTCGACCGAGCCTAGGGGAAGGGTGATGCACCTAGCGACGAGGCTCCGCTGGCGGGCGATGGTGGCGCCCAGGTCTGAAGAGGTGGCTTGGTGACGTAGCTCTTTCCTACTTGTCATGCATCATGTATCATGCCTCGGGGAAGCGTTTTAAAACTGATTTCTTGGAACAATATGTTTTGTAATAATTAGATTCTGTTCCCTCAACTTTTCCATTCGCTTTATTGTTCTGCATCGGCAGAGCCCGACCCCGCGCATACCTCAGCCGCCGTTGGGTCATCTGGATCGCCAGGACGAGCCCAAGGGATGAGAGGCTATGTGACCAATTAGGCTCCTGAGACGCGATGCTCAGGAGTCGTCCTTGACATGCGAACAGCTTAGGAAAAGGCACGGAAGCAAGCCTTAATGTTCTGCGTCGGCAGGGCCCGGCCCCGCGCATGCCTCAGCCGCCGTTGGGTCGTCCGGATCGCCAGGACAAGCTCAAGGGGTGCGGGGCTACGTGACTAGTTAGGCTCCTGAGACGCGATACTCAAGAGCCCCCCTTGACGTACGAACGGCTTGAAAAGGAAGGGTGAAAGCCAGGCCTTGGCATTCTGCGTCGGCAGGGCCCGGCCCTGCACATGCCTCAACCGCCGTTGGGTCGTACGAATCGCAAGGACGAGCCCAATGGGTGAGGGTATACGTGACCAGTTAGGCTCCTAAGACGCGATGCTCAGGAGTCCCTCTTGACGTACAAACTGACCATCATACCTTGTCCTCGCCGAGCTCTCGCTTGGGAGGGGTGCACGAAGACCAGGCCCGTGAGGCCTGACGAGGTGGGGTACGCCAGGCATGACCTGAGCGTAGCCCCCTCACGCTACCCTCCCGAGGGAGAGCAGCGCGGTGAGGCTGGTCATCTCTATCTGCAGGACGTCGGCTTCGAACTCTCCTCCTTCCTTACTCCGATGGACTCCGACTCCCAAGACGCTACTGCTGCCGCCGTGAAGAGCTCCGTGGACGCCATGCTGAGTAAGTTCCTGGTCGTCGGTCCTTCAACCGAGGCCAAGGGGAAGGGCGACGCGCCTGGCGACGAGGCTCCGCTGGCAGGCGACGATGGCGCCCAGGTCTGAAGAGGTGGCCCAGTGACACAACTCTTTCCTACTTGTCCTACATCATGTAGCATCCCTTGAGGAGGCGTTTTAAAACTGCTTGCCTGGAACAATATGTTTTGTAATAATTAGATTATGTTCCCTCAACTTCTCCATTCGCTTTGTTGTTCTGCGTCGGTAGAGCCCGGCCCAGCGCATACTCAGCCGCCGTTGGGTCGTCCGGATCGCCGGGACGAGCCCAAGGTGTGAGAGGCTACATGACCAGTTAGGCTCCTGAGACGCGATGCTCAGGAGTCCTCCTTGACGTGCGAACAGTTTAGGAAAAAGCGCGGAAGCAAGCCTTGATGTTCTACGTCGGCAGGGCCCGGCCCCGCGCATGCCTCAGCTGCCGCTGGGTCGTCCGGATCACCAGGACGAGCCCAAGGGGTGAGGGGCTACGTGACCAGTTAGGCTCCTGAGACACGATGCTCAAGAGTCCCCCTTGACATATGAACGACTTGAAAAGGAAGGGTGAAAGCCAGGCTTTGGCGTTCTGCGTCAGCAGGGCCCGGCCCCGCGCATGACTCAGCCGCTGTTGGGTCGTCCGGATCGCCAGGACGAGCCCAAGGGGTGAGGGTCTACGTGACCAGTTAGGCTCCTGAGACGCGATGCTCAGGAGTCCCCCTTGATGTACGAACTGACCATCATACCTTGTCCTCGCCGAGCTCTCACTTGGGAGGGGTGCGCGAAGACCAGGCCCGTGAGGCCTGGCGAGGTGGGGTACGCCAGGCGTGACCTGAGCATAGCCCCCGTGCCCAGCCCCCTTGCGCTACCCTCCCGAGGGAGAGCAGCACGGTGAGGCTGGTCACTGAGCTTGGAGGCTTCCTGAGGTTAATGCGGCCGCGAGGTCACCCCCAGTTGTTTATCACCAGCGCGGAGCATAGCGCTTCCGCTCTTGCACGGGCATAGCTGCTCCTCGGCAGTGTCGACTGTCAGTGCGGAGCATGGTGCTTCCATTGGTGCGTGGGAGGGGGCTCCCTCTGAGGAGAGCCCCCGGGGCGTGTACAGCCCCGCCCTGACACATGGCTTGCACGACAAGGCTAGAGGAGGTGTGTATGGGCACCCGTGAGCCAGCGCGGGACTCACGAGGCCCTACCCCAAGGCGGGTTGCACCCGATCTTGATCAGGAATGCTTGTGTTAGTACTGGGAGATGGTTAGGCAGCCTGCGCCGAATGAGTCTCCTGAGGTTATTGCATGAGAAGGACAAACACCAACGACCCGAGGAGGTGACGTGAATGGGGCCAGCCCGCTAGACAGTGCTCAGCCATTGGGTTTATCGACGCTGCAGGGACGGACCCGAGCATAGACGTTGTGCCCAGTCTTCTATGCAAAGATCCTGAAGAAAAACAACCGGCGCACGGTTCCCGTGGCCACGGGGGCACCAGGTTACACGCCCTTACTCATCCACCCGTGATTAGCTCATGCGAGAACAAGGCACCGAGGGCCATGGGAGTTGACGTACACGGGGCCAAAGCTCAGCCTCTTGGATTTAGCGAAGCTGCAGGGACGGACCCGAGCACACACGCCATGCCAGTCCTTAATCATGAGTCGATCACAGGAGGGCTTGCAAGGGCGCGAGACGTTCTTAGTGACGAAGCGCCGGTCAGGTAGTTAATAATTTAAAGGTAGCTTGCTAAAGACTGTAAACTAGCTCTGATAGATGCAGAAGGGATACATGCCGTAAGGATGGATCCACATGGCCTGGGGATGATGCAGCCCGAGGGGCGCCCCCGGACTGAACAAAATAGAGAGATGTCACCTGGTACCATCGCTGAAGAGGTGTTGAAGTAGCCAAAAAACGCGCGCTGCTGGAGTCGTTCCTCACGAGTCGCTCTGGTGCCGAGCCTCGGGAGGCTCAGAGGGCCCGGGAGGCTCCTAAAGGTGCTCCTCCATCTCATCCAGGATCGCCTGATGCCTGGTCTCGCAAGCCATCAGGGCGTCCCTCATGCAGCGCTGAAACACCACAGCCGCGCTCGGCAAGCCAAAAGGCATGCGAACGTAGCTATGAGGTGGACCCTCGCATCGGCCGACACGAGACAGCCACATGAGGTGCCGAGACGCGGCCCTGTTGAGCCCGGGGATGTCAATGCAGATGCGGAACTCCTTACCCTCGCCAGGGCAGTGAGCTGCACTGCGCGGCAGGCGACGATCGCCTTGCAGAACCCTTGCTTCTTGAATCTCCTCGGTTGCCTTGCCGATGAACTCCTGGACGCCTGATGCCTCACGCTTGCTGCCTTCTCCTGGGAAGCATGCTCTGAAGAGTGCCCCCACATGGTGCCCTAGCGCCTCCCTCGTGACCCTGGCTAGGTCTGAGGCCCTCCCGAGGAGAGCCCCCGAGCCTAGCCTGAGAGGGGCGCTGGGTACGCCTTCCTATGCGATGGGTGAAGGTGCCACATCCGGGGACGCGAGGCTCAGCGCAGCGTCCTCGAGCGATGCTCCTTCACGAGACCCCTGTCCCAGCTGCAGCTTCTTTGTCTTGGAGGCGACCTCAGGAGGGAGGGCGCCGTCCTCGTCTTCAGGGTTCTTGACCGTCGCAGCCTGGAAGGCGCGCTCGAGGGAGCACACCGCATCCTTCTCTTGGCACGCGACCATGATGTCGCCGCCGCTTCCTGCCATCTTGAGGACGTTGTAGCTGTGGTGCTTAGCTGCCATGAACTTGGCAAGCGCTAGGTACCCTAGGATGGCGTCGTAGGGCAGGCGAATGTTGGTGACGTTGAAGTCGATGAGCTCAGTGCGGTAGTTTTTGTGCTCGCCAAAGGTGACAGGGAGGCGGACCTGCCCTATTGGGTGTGTAGAACCGTTGGTCACTCCTGACGATGGTCGCGTCCATCCCAGCGTCCTTCGCCTCAGCCACCTCCACGACCGTAGCCTCCATCGTTGCCCTTGGGGCATCGACCGAGGCCCCCGTCACGGAGGGCCTTGAGCTCCTGGCAGTCATTGGTGTTGTGGCTGTGAACGTTGTGGAAGACGCAGAATGGCCGGTTGCTCTTGGATGACTCGGGGTGGTTGCAGCTGCGCTTCATCTCTTGTTCGGCCACAAGCACGGCCGGCCCCTTGCGCTTCACGTCCTTGGTCTTGGGCTTCTTGTCTTCTGGATCAGCATTGGGGAGCTCGAGGAGGGAGAGGCGTCCCTCCTCAGCCCTTGCGCACTTGTTCGCCATGTTGCACATCTACAGAGCTGTGCAGAGATCCTCATGGATGGCGAGCTCCTCCTTCATCTTGACATCGCAGACGCCATCAGTGAATGCTGAAATGATGGCCTCATCCGACACCTTGGGGATCTTGAGGCGAATGTTGTTGAAGCGTTGGATATACTTCTGCAGGGTCTCTCCAGGTTGCTGCTTGATGCGACACAGGTCACCTGCGGCTGGCGGACGGTTGCGAGTGCCCTGGAAGTTGGCGATGAAGTGGTTGCGCATCTCCTCCCAGGAAGAAACCGATCCCTCGGGTAGGTTCAGGAGCCAAGAACGCGCGCCATCCTTGAGGGCCATCGGGAACCAGTTTGCCATGATCTTCTTATCGCCGCTGGCCGCCTCGATGCTCAGCTCGTAGAGCTGCACGAACTCGGCAGGGTCGGCGGTGACGTCTTAGCGTGGAGGCAGGTCAGGCTTGAACTTGCTTGGCCAGACGATGTTGTGGAGCTCCGGGGTGAACGCGCGGCATCCTACCGTGGCCACTGGAGGTCGTCGAGGGGGTGGAAACTGGTCCTGGTGCACGCGCACCACCACCTCCCACGGCGGTACGCGGGCCTTGCGCTGGGGTGCTGGAAGCACGCGTGCTTCTCCTTGGGGACGCTGCACCACCTGGCAGCTCACGTCCTCCCGAGACAGTGCAGGGCTAGGCGGGTCGCATCGTGGTGCCACACGACTTGGATCGATGATGACGCCCTGGGCCGGAGGTGGTGGAGGAGCCCCGTGCGCCACGTCGCCCGCTGTAGGTGGCTGCTGAGGCAGCAAGCGAGCCTGCTCAGCGGAGCCCCCATGCGCAATGCTGATGAGCTCAGCAATCTGCTCGAGCCACTCCTCATAGAGGTCACCAACCGTGCGGTAGCGAAGGAGCTCCCACGCCATGAGCAGAGTGGCCTGCGCGTCCGCTTGGCCGCGACGTGCGTGGGAGGACGAAGCTGCTGGGGTCAGTGACGGAGTAGCGGTGCGCCCGTCACGGCGCACCAACAGGTGCAGTGATGAAGCTTGCTGCTCGTGGCTGGCAGGGCCCGTGGCGGCGTTGGCCACCGGAGACGAGCGCGGCGGGCACAGCCATCACCCGCCAGAGCCGTCTGAGCGACGCGGGCGGCAACTGCGGCCCGACACTCGGCGCGAGCTCGGCGTGCGTCGGCCATGGAGGTGTCAGAGTGGCGATGGATCGATCGACGGAAGAGAAGATCCGACGCTCCCCTACCTGGCGCGCCAAATGTCGGATTACGGGATCCGCAAACCCTTGAGATGTTCGAACTCTGGGGTGCATGCGGAGATCTCAACCTTCCCAGCCTGCCAACTCGTGATCCTCCTAAGCCTAGCGCGACGAGCTCAAAGAGACAAAGAGACACAACAATTTATCCTGGTTTGGGCCACCTTGCGGTGTAATACCCTACTCCAGCGTTTTGGTGGATTGCCTCGGAGGGCTGAGGATGAACTAGTACAGTGGATGAACTGGCCTCATGAGGTGAGGTGTTCTTGAGCTCAAGGGAGCTGGTGTGGTGTGAGCTAGTTCGACTTGTCCTGTCTTGCCGTGTCTTGTCTTGTCTTGTCTTGTCTTGCCTCTACGGTGGTGGCTAGTCCTATTTATAGTGGCCTTGGTCCTCTTCCCAAATGTTGGCGGGAAGGGATCCCACAACGGTCGGATTTGAAAGGGGACAAGTAGTACAACTTATCATGAATAAGTAGTCTTTGCCTGCAAAAAGCCTCTGGTCGTGACGCTGCGGTGGGCTCGTCGATGACCTCCGTCCTGCCGTCCTGGCGGTCTTGGTCTCGTTGCATCAGAATTGAAACCATTGGCTGATTCCTCGGGACTCCGCGCCTGTGGCTTGCCTCCCTTGCACCGAAGAGGAAATCTGCGTTCTGCGCCCGCGTGGCGCACGGGTGGCCTTGGTCGTCATGGCTCACGGCAGCCGAGCCTCGTGAGGTAAACCTTGCATAGAACTCTCCGCACCTCGGGAGCCAGCCTGAGGAGGCCAATCCCCTCGGAGGTCTTGGCGCCGTCCGCCTCGCGAGGCTTGGCCCCTCGCGAGGGTCTTGAGTTGTTGATGCTGAAGCTGGGCCGTACCGGGCCATCGATGGAGCCACGTGATGGGCCGTAGGCAGGCAGGGCTGGATACCCCCATATCCAGGACGCCGACAGAAGTGTTGGGAGTGTTGTGGAAATAGTTAATCCTATCTGGAGTCTCAATTAGATCTACTTGAAATGTTAAGTCCAAGACTGACAATAAAAGTCCCATGAAAATTGTCATGGTCAAACAAATCAATGAAAGGAAAAACGAAAGAGGACCAAGTCAAAGGAATAGCGAGAGGCAAAGGGGCTAAGCCAAGAAGGAGGCTCATGCAGAGAAGCCCATCAGGGTGGGAGGAACGAGAGGGTTTGTCCACCATGAACTAGGATGCATCCCCTCCCTCTTAGTACGCCATGGACACATGAATGAAAAATTATATCTACTATCCTTCCCACCTATCACCTGAAAGCAGTGGCGGAGCCAGGATTGATGTAAACCCCGGGCCTAATTTTTTTTCAACAACATGGAAACTTACGATCACACATAAAAACTGCACAAGTTCTCCACTATCGTAAAAAATACCGCATATGAAAAGCACACAAATATATCACCCAATTGCAGTAGAATATGAACTCAATCTATAACAATCCAACAAAATAGACACTCCTATTAGAACTTATGAGCATTGATGAAAAGACAGTTTCTTCATCGTCTATATTTTCTAAAACATGAAATGGAATTGATATAAGAATTCATCTATTTAAGATCAATCAATACATATACGCAGTAAATTTCGATGCAATTTATGATAATTCTAGGCATAGAGAACCTACCAATATTGTAGAATAGAGTACCGGGCGGCTGCAGAAGCAACACCAGGGCCAGGGGCCGGGGCTTAGGCCGGCGACGCTAGCAGTAGGGGCGGAATCATGTGCGCGCTGCAGATGCAGGGATAGGCACACAACAGCATCGCAACGATACGACGTTTGAGGCCCGGGTGGCAACGGCAGAAGAGGGCGTGCAACGCACAGGGGAGGGGAGGGGTAGTCGAGGTCGTGAGGAAGACGGCGGCGACAACAGCGCCGAGCAGGGCGAGCGGCGCTGCATACGTGCGATCTGTCTCTAGGTCGGCAGTTCGCTGCGATCAGAAGGGATGGATCGTTCGTACGATGCTTCGGGCTTTTGTGTGTGCCTAGGCTGTGCTGGGCTGCGCCCCAGGCCCAGTACAAAATATGCATAGGTATAGGGCTAAAACACTTCTCACGCCCCGGGCCAGGGCCCTGGGTGCCCGGGGCCTGGTCCGCCCGTGCCTGAAAGGTAGCCTTGGTCATTTATCAAGGAACCCTAGCAAGTAGAAGCCCCACGGGCGCTTACTCACTTCACTTCCACTTGAATGAAATCATGGGAGGGCAATAGACCTCCAAGATGCGTCCGAGAAGCTCTAGAGTCGAGTCTGAGGAGTAGTGTACGACTCTGACCCACGTTGCCTCGGTTTAGGAATGTTGTGACTCTGACCGACGTTGCCCCGGTTTAGGAATATTGTTCTTTCCGTCCTATCACCACTTCTTCGGTGCGCTTACCATCGTAGGAGGGCGAGTGGAGGTGTGTCTCCGAGGGGTCCTCCTGGATCCAAACGGCTTTGGTCTCCGGTGGGTCCTTCTGGATTCAGTCGGTGTTCATGGTCTTCGGAGTATCTGCATGCACTTTTCGGTGTCCTCTTCTCCTGGGCGGTGGTTTGCTATGCAGATCATGACCGCCGACGTCTTCTGGCCTATATCATTGACTTTTTGGCCGATCTTTCTACAGGCTCCTTAGTATAAACAAGTTTGCTCCACGGAGGCAAAGGCCCAGAGGCGACATCACGCTTTGCTCACGGCGCCCCGCTGGTAGATGTAGGAAGAAGAAGATGTCGGTCCCCCTAAGGTTTGGAATGTAATTTTGTGTTCCGTAAGTGTGTGTTTATAATGACTTGTGATATTTAATAGATGGTCTTGGGACTTTCTATATCTTTTTAACCATGTTTATCGTTAAATTTCAATAAAATGATAATTTGGCTAATTATTCTTTTTTGATTTTTTTTTGGGTACAAAATCGACAAATTCTAGCATGCAGTTGCAATTTCTAAAACCATGGTCAATGTACTGTACATGTCGATTTCCGTTGACAATTTTCTTGTGACTGGTTCTCAATGATTGTCAGTTAACTATGCACTGGACCTGCCAGCAATAGAGATAACCTTATGTCACCGGCCAGGTGCGTCGCTACGTGAGGCCTTGTAGTAGCGTTCAGAACTGGGCAAGAATATTCAATCAAGTTTTTTAGCTACAAGTATGCGTCACCTGTACTGCAACATGCTAAAAATAAACATAGAGAGAAACAGCTGTCCTGCGATCCACGTCTCTTGGAGGATTCGACACTATTTTTGCAATATAGTGGAGTTCGGTCTTAGTCTTGATCGACCACCTCAGTTTTGAAGACAATGATAGATAGAATAGTTCGATATAAGTCCTAAATAAATTTTTTAAGTAAGTGTGACCGGCATCGAAGTTAGTGATACTTCCAAGTTCCAAGCACAACAATCTGTCCGGCATCGAAGTTAGTGATACTTCCAAGTTCCAAGCACAACAATCTGTCGTTGACATTAAAGCAGACAAGAAAAAAACTTCAATTATCGAGGCCACGTCCTTCCTGCTGGGTGTGTTTGCAGTTTTTTTCATTAACTAGGTACATGCGTTGCATGTGACTAAAACAGGTATGTGTCTGTGCGTTGCCACGGTGATCAGAATTGGTATGTGCCCATAATTGATCAAAATAGGTATGTGCCTATGATTAATTAATCATTCCTAACTGGTAAACACGCGCACATGGCATAGGCCTGAGCTCGGCTCGTTCACTAAACACGACAAGCGCGTGAAGTGTGGCGTGAAGTGGCAGTAGAGGAGTACGCGGGAGCCACTCCTCTTATGAAGTTTCAATAGCATATAAAATAGAATTCCTTATAAGGTGGGCGGGTGCATTGGAGCACTATATTTTGAATAATGTCAAAAATGGAATTTTGGAGTTTTAAAAAATCCAAAAAATAATTCCGCATGTTCATATGGATGTATGTTACACATGTGCAAATTCTAATGATGAAATAAATAACCATGTGAGTTATACACAAATGACAAAATCATGATTTTGGAAAAATGAACAGTGCATGTGTTATTCGCTATTTAGAACTCGCCATTTTGTCATTTTTTTATAGCTCACACGTTTACTTATTTCATCACCAAACTTTACACTTGTCTAATATCCATTCATATGATCATGTAGAATTCTTTTAGGGATTTTTAAAAAATTTAAATGTGATCTATGAACTATGTACCATGTTCCAAAAATCCACTCTCATGAACAAAACTTTCCTTCACAGTTCGCACCATATCCTCACATGGGCTTTGAGTTTCTCAGGAATCAATTTTCCCATGGCCCATCTATAATACAACGTTTCCTGGTAGAGATGATATTTTAGGGCGGGTTTCTATATGGCGCATAGGGCGCCGCCGAGCGACCAGGGGAAATTCCTATTCGACGCTCGTTGCGTCAAAATGTCGAGCAACGCATAGGGGAGCGATCAGCTAGGCTGACCCATCTCCCAGCATGATGCTCACCAAGCACCACAATGGCACACCCTATTCTCCTCGCTCCCTCTAACAATGAAAGGTGCCACGGTTCCACTATGTGGTGCCCTTTGAGGCGGCAACCGGAACCTTTGCAAACAAGGTTGGGGGAAACTCCACAACTTAATAGGAGGCTCCCAACACCACCACGAAGCTTCACCATAATTGATTGTGGCTTTGAGGTGACCTCTTCCGTCTAGGTTGCCCAGACACCCAAGAGTAACAAATTTCTTTTTGTGGAATTATGGGAGAAAGTATGGGACAATCAAATTTCTTTTTGTGGAATTGTAGATCTAGGTTATCTCCCTCAAATCCTAGAAGATCAACAAGTTTGAGTGGGTAGAGAAGGAGATCGGGCAGGATTTCATGTTGGGAAACAATGGAGGAGATAGAAAGTCAAGATGTGAGTCAAAGGAGGAAAAAGCTCCTCCTTATGTAGCGCCCCCAAATCCAACCGTTATGTGTAGAAATTGCATCGAGCGGTAGTTCTACTCCGGAGAGAGATACTACCGCAATCCCTTAGAAAACCGCATGAAAGCCTAGGCAATAGTACTGGTCAACAGAGCGGTACTACTGTGGACTCGTGGAGGGCTGCAACGCAACACTAAAGTAGTAGTAATCCGGTAGTACCGGCTAAATAGATATTGCCGATACTTCTGCACTACCATCCAAGTACCTACCCAAAGGGACAAGCCCCTGAGCGGTAGTAGGACCGATACTTGGAGCGGTGGTGCTTCTCCAAATAGGGGAGTGGTTTTACCACTTTAGTGCGTGGTACTACCAGCTAGTTGTGCCAGGAGATGTATTACTTAGGGGAGTGGTACTACCGCTAGGCACAACGTTACTACCGGGTGTGCAACTACAACAACAGGAGGGAAATGGACCCTCTCCTTAAAATAGTTGGGAAGGTAAAGTGGGTGCAATATATGTTTTGTATACTTGTTTGATTCCACCCATAGCTTCCAACGCGGCCCCCCTCCTAATAGTATAGATTTCCTACTATCCAAGAAATAAAAGCATTAGAAACTCCATCTTTGATCTTTTCCTTCCAGAGGGGAACCAAGCCATCTTGTGCCACTATAGGATATGCCCGTGTATCTCAAACACACAGTTATTCCGCAAATTGCATGTCATCAACACCAAAATCACTTAGGGAGGGAAATGCCCTTTCAACGTGGTAGCACACAAATGACTGGTTTAACAATTTTTGAGTTGATCGGCCCAACTGCCTAGGAAGAGCTTTCAACAAGGGTAAAATATATTGTTGATGGAGTTGTCTCGGTAGTGCGGAAGGACATGGCCTCGATTATTGAAGTTTTCTTGTCTACTTCAATATCTACTATAGATTGAGGTGCTTGTAAGTATCACTTATCTAAATGATTGTCGCACTTTTTTTCTCTTTAATTGTTCAAAACTTATATTGAACTAATCTATCTACCATTGCCTTCACAACCGATAATGGTCAATCAAGACTAAACTCAACTATATTGCAAAATGAATGTCGAACTCTCTAGGTAATATGGACTGCTAGACATTCACACACACTAGGGCTTTGGAAGCCATGTTGACTATAATGTAGATTGTGTTTGTACTGGTGTAGGAACCCACTTTATTCCACCTGACTTAATCATAAAACTGGTCATGTCTTGATATGCTTGAGGGATGCTAGAGCCATCAGATCATGCTATTACAAAGATTATTTGTGTAATTAATAATTTTTTAGAATTAGTTGTAATAAATGTTGATTCCAAGTTGTTGATAATGTGATATATACATCATTGGAGCATCATGAGACATTGAATATAGATAGTTAAATGCCTTGAATTTGACAAACTCATGCTTTTATTGAAGTGAGTATGCTTCTAAGTAGCAAACCTTGTTGGTAAAAGGTTTGTTGAACACTTATACTTCATTGACGAGTCAAATGATAAACCACTCAAAGTTCTCCATCATTTTTTTGACAGTTGTCTATAGACGGTTTCTACAGAGATTAAATATATTTTGTTGGCGACGCAAGAGGTCATTGATCCTAAATATTTGGGACTCCCTGTTCCTGAAGAGAGAATGCATAAAGGTAGATGTGAAGCAATGCAAGCTATGTTGAGTAAGTGATTAGTTGATTGGAGTGAACAATACAGGTCTTTTGGCAGCAGGGAGCTTTTGATTCAACCAGTAGCCCAGGCCATCTGCACCTATGTGATGTGTGTATTCTGGTTACCTGCCTTAATGTGTGACGATTTCACATGGTTAATGAGACAATAATTGGTGGAGAGTGGAGAATAGGAAGCGTAAGATGGTGTGGTTGAGTTGGGATAAAATGAGACTTCTTAAGTCCAAGGGGGGTATGAGCTTCCATGACATGCGATATTTTAACCAAGCACTTCTTGCTAAGCAAGATTGGAGATTACTTGAAGCCCCTGGTAGTTTAAGTGCTCGCTTGTTGCGAAATAAATACTATCCAAATGAAAATATTCTTGATGCAATTTTCAGTGGTAATTCTTAGGACGTGTGAAAAGGAATTGAGCATGTCTTGGAACTAGTGAAGAAAGGGACTATATGGCGAGTTGGAGATGGCTCACCGATCATGACTAGGAGGGATCTATCGATTTCCCGGGGGCCGTCCTTCAGGTCGGTTACTCCTAAATTGACTATCACTTTAACCGGGTCTCAGACTTTCTTGATGGTAATGGAGCTTGGGACATGCAACGTCTTAATGATCTATTGTGGTATATGGATGTCTGCAATATTATCAAAATCCAGACGTCACCGAGATAATGCCAAGACTGCTTCGCCTGGCTGCCGAGAAGAGGGGACAATTCTCGACGAAGAGTGTGTATCGGCTAGCTACCGCCTCCCATGATGAACAGTTTGCAGGTGGAGCCTGAAGTTCACATCCTGATGGTGATTGTACAATCTGGAACCTCATATGGCGTTCTACAGTTCCACATTAAATAAAAAATCATTGCATGGAAGGAGGCATCAGGAGCTTTGGCCACTTCGGTCTGCAAGCTACATCGGAACTTGGCCACTTGTGGGACGTGTCCCCTATGCAAAATTGAGGATGAGGGGAGCTTTCATGCGCTGATTTCATGCAGGCATGCACGAAGCATTTGGGAGCATGAGGAAGAGGTCTGTTCATTACCTAAAGACGAACTGTTGATTGACCATGGAAGTATGGGTTTTCCCAGAGGAGAAAAATATTGTTATTCTACCTAAGCCTTGGTCACCACCCCCAGCAGATCGAGTTGCCCCGTCTGTGGATGGCTCGTCTGTAGTGACAGATGGTTCATCAGCGGCAGGTATGATCCTTCGATGGCATGATGGGTTTGCAATTTTTGTATCTTACCAATATGTGTTAATTGCAATGATGCTTTGGAAGTGGAGATACATGTGATCATGCAGGGGATGACTCTTGCTATCCAACACACTACCCTTTCATTCATTATCCAATTGGACTCTATGGATGCTCTATCCATCCTCTATGGTGACGGACTTGCTCACTTGGCGTGCGTACATCTTGTTTCCGAGATTAAAGCATTGATGTTAGACCGGTGGTTTATTACTCAGAAGCTTAGTAGGGATCAAAATAGAGTTGTCGATTATTTGGTAACCCATAGTCGTACAGAGAGTACCACGGTTGTGTAGCTGCACCAAGGATCGTCATATATTGAGGATCTTTTGCCTCTCTACTCTAGCAATAACTACGGAATAGAACTCCCTCGCCCCTCGCAAAAAGGTACAATATAGTAGAGTATGTCCACTATGATTTTATAGAATAATCCTGCGATGTCCCTCGTGCCAACTTCAAGAGCACACCGGCAAAACCACATGGCCTACCATCCTTTACAAATCCTGCTAGTTTGCCTTCACCGATTCTTGTGTGGATAGATGAGCGAATTTTTCTTGTGCCTTTGTCGAATTCTTTGCTACCTTCCTCTTAGACTTGGAAGGCTAGCTCAAGGACACATACCACCTTGCATTAGCACAATACTACGACAGACATCATGGCTAGATGTGTCAAGAGCTTGTTTGCTAGAACTTATGTGGAAGTTGGTACCAAGGTGGTTTACATTTGGCAGAGATTTTAGCATTGTAAACATATAAATATTCCCAGTTCCTCCTATTCTAACACAATTGTGGTTAACGAGCTACATTCCATCGAGACAAAAAGAATGACGTAAACGTAGCTCCAACTCTAGATCTATCTCTTATGTCCCTTGGGTGTTCTCTCCTTTCTTATTATAAAGAACTTATATAAGAGTTGGGCCCATGGGTTGGGGTAAAATGATAGTTGAGCATAATTCAATGCATCATGAATGTTGCATTGCAGATGGTAACTACTATAGTTAAGAAGAGGTCATGTAATACCAGCAAGTTGTCGCCAAGAAGAAATGGTTCTCACCTAGTACAAACCTTAGCTTTAAAGCTAGTCCATGGAGTTGGTTTTCACCAAAATTAATTCATTTGACACCAGTAACAACAACCAAGGACATTTTGAAAACAAAAAGGAAGAGTGTATGAAATGACCAACTGCAACAATGATCAGTGTCGTCGCCTTAAAAGGATCAACCGTATCAAGTAAATCTCTCGGTCACTTGACATTTAAAACCGATTTGGATGATGGTTTAACATCAATATGTTGTTCCTTGTGAGTGCATCATATCCTGCATTTGTTTCGTGCTTTGGGCAACCATCCAATTGGGATAATCTGAGGCCCAAACAGTCCATTAAGTTGAACTATAAACCCTCCAATTTGTAACTGATGTAAGCCTCACTTTCCCCCTCCACCTCCATCCCTACACAGTAGTGATAACACCTCCAACATCACTACCCCCTCACCGTCGCTCATACACCACCCTCTACCACCGCTTATACCACCACCACCCTTTCTCATAACCCGCCACTCCTTCCTAGATTCGACCTCACGAGGCTCTGACAGAGGTCACCATGCACCACCACCACCCATCACGACCGCCCGCTCCTTGAATCTAGCCATGGTGGCTCCAATAGGCAGAAATGACTCATGGCAAGCCGAGGATGGAATCCACGCAGGAGAACTGACCGTCGCCACTCCCTACTTTGAGGACGGGGTAGACGAAGTTGCCGCCTCCGACTAAGCCGGCGGGCTACGACTTTGGGGAAAGTATCATATGCTCCGAACACTTACATACTCCCATGCCCTCACGTTTTAAAAAGTTAAATGCTTGAAAAGAAACTAAATTTGGGAATGCCCAAGACCGTCTAAAAACCCTAAATAATAAATGAAATTGAAATAAAAATTATACATAGAGAAAGAAAGAAAAAGGAAAATATGTCTGTAAAAAGACAAATCTTGAAAAAAAATTGAGAGTAAGACAAATCTAGATTTCAAATGCTATCATAAGACAACCACAAATCCCAAACCATGACTAAAAAATATACTTTATCTATAAAGAAATATAATATCATTTAGATCACTAAAGTAGTGATCTAAACGATCTTATATTTCTTTACAGAGGGAGTACCGGTGAGTGTCTTTTTGGTGCATCGGTCTGAATCACATGGAAAGACACAAATAATGACATATCTAACAATGTTTCGAGTTCACCAGCCCAACAATGCATGGAGCTTCTCGCAAGGGTAAAATATCCACCAAACCCTATTTAGCATCTTTTGCACCAGTTACAGTGTATTTGACAAACCGGCTCTCCACCTTGGGCTTGGCTCATTTTTCTTCTCTCTCTTTTGCGACCACAATTTTGCTTCATTCCCGCAACGCACAGCCGCTCTTGAATGGGCCAGAACATGTAAAGCAATCACTGCCTGTTTTTTTTAATCATTCCCAGCTGGTTTTATGAAGCTTCTAGAAGTTTTTATTGGTTTTTGGGAATCTTTTAGAAGTCTTCCACCTTTTTTAATTTTATTCATTTTGCTTCTTTTTGTTTTGCAAACTATTTTTTGAAATGTGTGAACTTTTTTCAAATCCATGATTATTTTGGATACCTGAACTTTTTACAAATATGTGAATTTCCAAATCCCGCAAACCTTTTTGACTCATGAAATTTTTTGAGTCCATGAACTTTTTTCAAATACGTGACACTTTTATGAAATCCCACAAACTTATTTTCAAAACATGTGAAATTTTTTCAAACCCGTGATTTTTTTTCTAAACCCATGGATTGTTTTAAATGCATGAATATATTCAAATCCGTGATATTTTAAAAATTTATGAATTTTTTCAAATCTGTGTTTTTTCAAATTCGTGGACTTTTTCTCAAAATTGAAGATTTTTTTTCCAAATATGTGATTTTTTTAATATCTACAAACTTTTTTCAAATTCATGAACTTAAAAAGGCGACTGATTTTTTTTCTAAGAACAAACAACAGTGCCCACTGTAGCAAAATTGGAGAGAAAAGACAAACAAACGAGCAAGCGAGCGCCAACCAAGGAACGAGCGGCCGGAGCCAGCAAGCGTTACTAGGCCAGGCCCAGGCGCGCGACGCCTTGGGTGCTGGTTTCGCCAAGTGACGCTTAAGGCGCCAAAGAGGAGGACTCAAAATATCTGCGGGAGTTGTATCTCGCTTATAAGGAGATGATAGCTCCCCTCACCTGCAGCGTCCGTCCAAATGGGACGACCCATTGATGTTCATTAGGTCGCTGTGGCTCGTTCGGTCACTGTAGGTTTTGGTTTTCCTTGTTTTTATCTTTTCTTTTTTTTTTTGGTTTTTCTCTGTTTCTTCACTGTTTTTTTTGTTTCATGTTTTTCTTTTTTTGCCGGTTTTCTTTGTTCTTTCACGGCTTTAACTAGTTTTCTTCTTATTTTTCTTCGCTCTTCTTTTTTGTTCTTTTTCTTTGGTTTATTCGTTTCTGTTTGTTTTGTTTTTGGATCTCACTGTCGCCATTCTTTTGCATTGATTATCTTTGAATTTCTTTTTTTGGTTTTCTTTGTTTTTCCTTTTTGATTTTTATTGGTTTTCTCCTTTGTTTTTTCATTTGTTTCTTTGTCGATATTCATCGATTTACTTTTGTTCAATACATGCTTATTGTTTCAGTACACAATATATATTTTTAGTGTACATGTGTTACTTTTTTATACACTTTGAACATTTTACAAATACACGATGCAGATATAATACATGGTTTGAACACTTTTTCGACTAAATGGTCAACATACACATTGAACAATTTTCTGAAACTACTTGAACAATTTTTTGACATTGTACAAACATTGTTTTTAACAAATATTATGGAACACAAGAATATTTATTTAAAACGTCACATACATTTTTAATTGGTATGAAACATTTTTTATATTACGCAAACATTCTTCCTACATTGTGTAAACATTTTCAAAATTTTCACACAGTTTTTTGAAATGCAGGAACATTTTTAATTGTGATGAAGATTGTTTTTGAAAGCTATCAACATTTTTTAAGTGTGCTAACACTTTTTATATTGCGTTGAAATTTATAAAAATCATTGTTTAAATTATTTCAAAATATATTTATGTTTTCATGACTTCAATGTGCAATACTTTTATACACGTTGAACAATTTTTCAAATACATGATGTACACTTTTATTTTAATACAAGTTTTGAACACTTTTTTGAATACATGATCGACATTTTCTTCAAACACACACTGCACTTTTTTTTATAGTAGTAAACATTTCTTTAAACTACACAAACATTTTTTACAGTGTATAAACATTTAAAAAAAATATATTCATGTTTTTGAAAGCGGGAACATTTCTTTGTAATGTCACCTACATTGTTCTAATGGTACAAAAAATTTAGTATGCAAAGCATTTTTTTGTTGTATACACATTTTGAAAAGAATTCACATATATTTTTCTGAAATGCATCAACATTTTCATTGTCACAAATATTTTTTGAAAGCTATCAGTTTTTTGAATTGTGCTAACTTTTTTGATACCATGTTAACAATTTTCAAATCCATGGTTTTAGTTGTTAAGTGAGTTGGTTTTGAAAATACATTCATTTAATATATATAAAAAAACTGCGTGACATCAGCACAACGGACATACTTCCTTATTAGGTTGGCCCATCGACGTCTCCTGTAAACAGGCGAGGCTGGCTACCAGATTGTATTAAGCGAGGCATAGTCGCGCCCTAAAATAAAGAGCTCCTGCGAACCAACCTATGGTTGGATGGTTAGAGGGACTGTGGTATCCCCAGCCCATCAGGTTCATATCATGGTGCTCGCATTTATTCTTGAATTTATTTCAGAATTTCCTGCGATGCGCATTCAGTGGGAGGAGACGTTCCCGTCGACGACGAGGTGCCTACGGTGACTTCATAAATTTCAAGACGATATGCCGGCTCAGTGCTCATAAGGGTAGGGTGTGCGTGTGAGCGTTCATAGGGGTGACTGTATGCACGTGTATATGAGCACTTGTGTATGTACTGATGTTTAAAAAAATAGGGAGCTCCTATATGGCGCGTGACGCGCTGGCGAACATACGAGCGCGCACCCATCCGCTCACGTGCGCCCCTAGTGGACCGGCCCACGAGCGGGGCTGAACGCCCCAGTTTTTTTTAATTCGTTTTTTTAGTATTTTTGCTTTTCGTTTTTCTTCAAAATAATTCGTAATTTAGAAACGTGAATTTTGTAAAAACAATGTTCGTGACTTCAAATAATGAACTTTTCTTGAATTTTACTGAAAATTTATTTATTTTAACAAAAAAAGTTATATGAGCATTTTTCTAGTAGTGATGAACATATTTTTATATTTGATGAACAAAATTTGAATACGATGAACATTTTTTTAACTTGATGAACAAAACTTGTATTTAAGAATATTTTTTGGAAAAATGGATGAACAAATGTTGAATTCATTGAAGAAAATTTGAAACCAACGAACAAATTTTGAGTTTGGTGAACAAATATTGAAATCGATGATGAGCAAATTTTGAATTTGGTGAACAATTTTTGAAATCGATGAACAAATTTCGAATTTGATGAATATTTTTTGAATTCAATGAACAAATTTTGAATTTTGACGAACATTTTTCCAATCCGATGAACAAAAAACGAATTTTATGAACATACAAATTTTGTAAGAAAAGGAAAAAAGAAAACAAACCAATTTTTAATTTGATGAAGAAATTTGAAATTTGGGCAACAAATTTTAAATTTGGGCAACAAATTTTGAAATTGATGAACAATTTTTGAATTTGGTGAACATTTTTTCACTCGATGAACAATTTTTGAATTTTGATGAACATTTTTCAATCTGATGAACAGAAAAGGAATTTTATGAACATTTTTTTGAATCATTGAGCTTTTTTACACATTGCGAACATTTTTTGAATTTGATACAAGAAAATGTTCATGAATTTGGAAAGGAAAGAAAAGGAAAGCGAAAAAGGAAAACAGAAAAGAAAAAAGAGAGCTAAAGAAAAAACGAAAAGAAAAATAAATGGGATATGGGCTG
>NC_041387.1:85195514-85201964 GCF_002162155.2 Triticum dicoccoides | reverse complement strand
CGGTTTTAGCTGTTTCCGCAAACCGGCGCCTGCAGCGGTGCTAGCTGGGCCGGCTCATTAAAACAGTTGGCGTTTTGCTTCTGCTTTTTAAAAAGTGCAAAAAAGGGACACTGCGCGAGTCGAACATGAGACTGCCTTTGCCGTCTGCCACAGATGGAAAAGAGGCCACATGGCAGCAACCTGTGCAATCTGGGAGCTGACCCATTTGGTTACTTTGTCGTTTGTGGCAGACGGCAAAGGCTGTGGGGGTTTGCCGTCTGTGGCGGGCGGCAAAAGCTTGGGGGGCATGACGTGTGGCTGGTGTCAGATAGCAGACGACAAAGGGGAGGGCATGTTTGTCATCTACTGGCTGACGACAAAGCCTCCCGTTAGCCACCTAACGTTGCTAATGCCTGTTATTTGTCGTCCATGTTCTTTGTCGTACACCACCGACGACAAAGGGTCTTTGCCGTCCGCTTTGAGGAAGCAGACAACAAAGAACCTCTTTATTGTGGATTTCTTTGCCAGGAAGGTTTGCCCTCGGTGGTAGACGACAAAGAGGTTTGCCGTTCGCTTTTGGTACCTTTGTCGTCTGCCATGGCTGATGGCAAAGAAGCTGATTCCTGTAGTGAACCCACCTGGGCGCGCTAGGGAGCAGAAGCGCGCCCTGGTGGGTTGTGCCCTCCTCGTCCCACCTCCGGTGCCCATCTTCTGGTATATAGGTTATTTTGACCTAGAAAAAAATCAGAGGGGGACTTTCGGGATGAAGTGCCACCGTCTCAAGGCGGAACTTGGGCAGGAGCACTTTTGCCCTCCAACGGAGTGATTCCGCCGGGGAAACTTCCCTCTCAAAGGGGGAAATCATCGTCATTGTCATCACCAACAACTATCCCATCTTTTGGAGGGCAATATCTCCATCAACATGTTCAATAGCACCATCTCCTCTCAAATCCTAGTTCATCTCTTGTGTTCAATCTTTGTACCGGAATCTTAGATTGGTACTTGTGGGTGACTAGTAGTGTTGATTACATCTTGTAGTTGATTACTATATGGCTTATTTGGTGGAAGATTGTATGTTCAGATCCATTATGCTATTTAATACCCCTCTGATCTTGAGCATGATTATTATTTGTGAGTAGTTACTTTTGTTCTTGAGGTCACGGGAGAAGTCATGTTGCAAGTAATTATGTGAACTTGATATGTGTTCGATATTTTGATGATATGTATGTTGTGATTCCCTTAGTGGTGTCATGTGAACGTCGACTACATGGCACTTCATCTTATTAGGGCCTAAGGGAATGCATTATGGAGTACTTATTAGATGATGGGTTGCTAGAGTGACAGAAACTTAAACCCTAGTTTATACGCTACTTTGTAAGGGACCGATTTGGATCCAAAAGTCTAATGCTATGGTTAGATTTTATCTTAATACTTTTCTTGTACTTGTTGATGTTTGCAAGGGGGTTAATCATAAGTAGGAGGTTTGTTCAAGTAAGAACATAACCTAAGCACTGATCCACCCACATATCAAATTATCAAAGTAGCGAACACGAATCAAGCCAACATGATGAAAGTGACATGGTGAAATTCCCGTGTATCTTGAAGAACGCTTTGCTTATCATAAGAGACCGTTTTGGCATGTCCTTTGCCACAAAAGGATTGGGCTATCTTGCTGCACTTTATTTACCATTATCATTACTTGCTCGTTACAAATTATCTTGCTATCAAATTACCTGTTACCGATTATTTCAGTGCTTGCAGTTAAAACCTTGCTGAAAACCACTTGTCATTTCCATCTTCTCCTCGTTGAGTTCGACACTCTTACTTATCAAAAGGACTATGATTGATCCCCTATACTTGTGGATCATCACACACCCCTCTAGTCAGCCAACCGATCCTTTCACACATCGATAGGGCTGATGCAAAAAATGACACTCACCTATATGAGATTAGGTTTTGTGGTTGTCTTACCATGTTTCACATCTCTTTTTTATTTCTATGTGTATTTTGATTTTTTATTTAATTCTATAGGTTGTAGACACATTGCTTGTGCATATTCACACACATAAAAAATCAGTTTTTTTAACTTTCAAATTTTGTTTGTTTAACATGGGATCATAGGGAAATTTAAGTGGTGAGAGCACCTAATGATTTCCTCAAACTCGTTGTTTGTCATATTAGGACATGCCATGACATGCATTTATGGGCCTGTTCTAGAGTTCAAGCTCCCCCTTCTCACCTTCTTCGGCTCGGGCATGCAATTTGTAGGTTCATCCCTCAGTTCTCCCCCCTTTTCTTAGCATCGTAGATGCCATGGAGTCCGACTTTGACTCACTCAATTTGGAAACTAAGGAAAGGTGCAGATAAAAGGACTTAGATAGGTTCCTAGTCAAAAATTTACATCTAGAAGTGGTTCAGCCTTAACAACTTATGCAAATCCATAGATCAACATTAGAGTTTTGTTGATTAGGGTTAAGTTTTCTAGCCACCAAGTAGTCTTGTAATCACCTTGAGATAACAAAGAGACCAATAAAGGCATTAAGTAGGGGTGTTAGTATGCTACCCACCTCAAGGATCTCTAAACCTCAGAAAATCTAGTGCCTTCGTCTACTTCAACATTCGAGCTTCGTTGGTAGGATGCTAGTGTCACCTTTACATCTGTGCTAACCAAAAGATCACGTATGGCTAGCGTACCCTCACCTCCCCACTTCACCTCTTCTTGTGCGCAGGCGATGTGTAGTGGCAATGTCGGGGCCAACATTAGTCAACTTCAACCGCACCGCGTGTACCTTCTCCTCCTCGTGCAATGTCGTGGCCACATGAGGCGCCTCCTCAGGATGGGGCAGCATCATCATTCACCACAACCTCAAAGTGGGGGTGGCGGCAATTGGGTCCCCGACATAGCTACCATTATTGTTGTGCCAGGCCACTGACCGCATGCGAGTGCGGATCATGGACGACCATGGATCAACTCCATCTGGAGCTAAAATAGGCCATATCCCAGGAGAGGTGACTGTGGTGGGGATGAGAGAGGGTGGTGGTATGATCGACGGTAGGGGTGGTGATGTTGAGCGTCACTACAGGAGCTCATATTCATCGCTTATATATATCATTCATGGGACAATCCCGATGGTGCCTACCGCTCACTTCTTTCTTTTGCTCACTCCTCTAATTGAACAACCAGTAGATATTGGCTCAAGAAAAAAAGGTACTGATTGCTAAATAATCTAAAGTTCTTGAATTCAAAAAATCTTCATGAATAATTTCAAAAAATGTTCATGAATTTAAAAAAAATCATGAACTTTTAAACGTTCATGAATTAATAATACTCACGAATTAGAACAAATGCCCAAAACTTTACAAAGTTATAAGTGCATTTAGTCCCCCTTTGTGGGTTTTGGGTGATTTGTGACAAAATAGTTAAGGGACTAACGTGTTTGTGACTATACACATGTGAAAGTCTTTGGGGATTTGGTTTAACCAGTGCCCGATGATCCATAAAAATGTTGTGATAACATTAAAGACTTCGGTTTGCCATATGAAGAATAGAAGTTTGAAGAATGGTGTGTCTTTGCTAGTTCCTTTTATTTACATTGAGTCATAGGGGAAACTCTACAATTAAGGGGGGTCAAAGTGAAGCAAGATTGAATGTCTTCATGCATGTCCTCGATGGAACCTATATACACTTATAAGTGAAGACTTGGAAGTCTCCTTCCAAATGAGCCTTCTAGCTCTTATGTTGAAGGTGATTCTTTGGAACACTTGAGTTAGATTCCTCACTGGTGAGTTAGGAAACCCCCTTTTTGTTAGGTTCTTGGAAACTTAAGGAATTTGAGAGTTTAGATTTATGACCGTTGCGACAGTTGTCTCCGGTAAATTGGTGTGTGCATCCCCTCCAACGTTCATATTGGCACCTTGTTGGGGACCACATCTATAAGTAGATCCCTACCTCGTAAATAGCATGGTTTCTCAAGAGAAACTTCCAAGTGTAAAGCAGTGAGTATCCCTTCTTACACCACTTTTGAATCAATCATAGGTGAGGAAAACCCACCTAAGTTGAATAACGTGATTCAGCATCATCGAAGAATCAGACCGAGCCTAGCTTGTACTTATTACTCTTTAGGAATTGGCATCATGTACAGTGCCAGAGCCATTTACGACATGGGTATGCAGAGTCAAATTTTGGTTTCGCTGCACAATTATGTATGCATAAATTCATAATAATAACAATGAAACTATAAATTATTCTTTGGCTTTCATAGTCGATAAATACCGGTGTTGGTATTGATGTCGAACTTATCTTCAACGCCTTTAAAGCTCTGTTCCACAAAAGCTTCAAATCATTGCACTTGTTCTTCACTTTTCACACCTATGCAAATAAAAATACACACGTTTGATAATAAGATGGTAGCATGGTAGACAGTCTTACAAATTCGAAAGTTCGTAATTCAAAATTTTAGATGGATAAAATATTAAAATTCACCTTCTTTTTCTTGCACTTCTTCACAAGTTTTATAGCGAGGCAATGCAAACCACGCTCAAAATTGACTGGATGCTACAATAGATTAATTAAAACAAACTTAGGGAATAAAGATAATCCTTATTATTTACCAACAATTCGAAGAAATAAAGATTAAACACTCACAAGAAACAATCAGGCGATGGGAGAATTGCGCACGCCCTCATCGCCGACCTATCTGGTAGATGACAGATGCACCGAGTGCATACTGTGAAGGAGGACGTGGGCAGGTGAAGGAGGTCGATTACCCCTAAAAAAAGAGGCGAAGGAGACCCATTGGCGAGAGACGGTGATCCACGATCGTCGCTCCTATTTGGCGCATAGGTAGCCACCGAGCGACCTGGCGCGTATCCCGCACAAGCGATATATTTTATGGGGCTGGCCCATTACCGGAATTCATCTCCACTAGTTTTGGGAAGGTTCTAGAACCTTCCCTGAACCGGTTTTTTTCCTTATGGTTTTTTCTTTTTCTTTCTTCCTTTTTTCCATTTTTCGTTTTTCCTTTCTTTTTTCTTTTTGTTTTTCAATTTATGAACATCTTTTAAATTCTTGAAGATTTTTGGAAATCATGAAAAAAAATTCAAAATACATGATTTTTTAAAATCGTGAATATTTCTTACAAATTCATAAACATTTTTCAGATTCATGAATTGTTTTTGAAATTTTCGTACATTTTTTGGAACAGGGGAACAATTGTTTTGAACCGGCGAACATCCTTGGAAATTTGGGAACAATTTGTGAAATTCACATTTTTGTTTTGACAAAAAAAATTGAGTTCAAGAATACTTTTTGAATCAGTGAATATTTTTGAATTTTGTAAACATTTCTTATTTGGGAACAATAATAGAAATTCCTGAATATTGTGAACATTTTTTTAGAAATTCATGAAGATTTTCTAGAAATTTAGGACCATTTTTTGAATTTGTGAACATTTCTGAAAGAGACAAACATTTTCTGAATCTGTGAGCATTTATCAGTTTTTTAATATGCAGACATTTTTCAAAACGTGCACATTTTAGGATTTCCCGTATATTTTCAAAACCATGAATTTTTTTGAATTCATGAACATTTTATGATTTTTACACTTTGTTTTTCAAAATTTACAATTCATTTTGAAATTCAGAACTTTTTTGGAATCTTGATTTATTTTTTTAAAATAAAACCATAGGAAAAACAAAAAATCAAAAAAGGTGGGCATCCCGGCCCGTACATGGGCCGGCCCAAAAGGGCACAAGGGGGGTTGTGGCTGCAAATTTGCTGGACCCCTGGCGCGCAGGTCACGAAATAGTGGGTCCCATCCGCGATGGCCGAAAAATGATGTGGCGGTTCCTTCCGATGGTCGATGCGGGCTGCGGGCATGGGGCGCGGTGATGCCCCAGATTTGCGATGCGTCAGAAGAATCATACGCTCGAGGCGCTGGCCTGGTGGCTCATAGAGCTATCTGACTGTCTCATCGACTTCGATCAATGGGCCAACATGAAGCATCAGGCCTAGTAGCAGTGTACTAGCAACGTACCAACCCAATAATCGCCTAAGTGGCGCTGAATTGTTCTCTTCAACTATACAGAAGCTTATAAACCGAAATTGTTTTGCAAAAATTATTGGGTATGCATTGCATACCCTTGCATTAGCCTAGCTCCGTCCATGCTACCTAGACACTCTCCCTTGGCTTTCTCGTTGACCAATGATGCTTCTACACCCATAGAATTCCTCACCGTGTAGCCCTTCCTCCCTAGCCACTGTCCTCGCCAACACCCGCTCCACCATCCGCTCTAGACAACGAAGTCATCACGACCCTTCTCCACTGCCTCTTCTGAGCATGTCCTCTGGTTTCTAGTGCACCCTCGGGCATTTCCCCTTTCCCCGAGCCTCCCGATGCTCGTAGGTCCTCCATGCCTAACGCTGTCGCTCGTCGCCGCAAGAGCTCGTTGTTGCCATGGTCTCTGACCCCC
>NC_041387.1:85189616-85195068 GCF_002162155.2 Triticum dicoccoides | reverse complement strand
TGTTGTTGCAGCGAACTCATGTGCCCCTCACAACCCCCTCCCAGTGTGCTCTCGCGCCATCTTGTGCGTCATCGATGTGCTCGCCGGAGTTCAAACATGTGTGTGTAGATTGGCTGGTTGGCTCGGGCCTTGGTAATTATATTAGTTCTTAACTACCTAATTTTCAAACACTGGTCAGGGGGTCCACCCCTCAAATAATTTAGTAAATACTCCTTGAGAAATAAAACAGTGACATGTGGGCCCTTGAGAAATTGAGAGTTTTAATTTTTTTTTGGTTGGGTCCCACGTGTAAGTGAGAAAGAGAGTGTGGGAGAGTTTTTTTTCCTTCAAGCAGGTCCCACGTAAGTGACATATCGACAGAGGGGTAAAAATTGTTGAGAATACGACCTCAAGAATTATGGGTAAATGTGAGTAGTGGGATCGAGGTAGGGCAGAAATGGACTTTCCCAAATAACTATTGTTGTGGCCGATTATTTTCTTACAATTTTTGTTCTCTTCAACCTACCATGGATGGTCGTTATGTTAGTGTCGGTTGAATTGATTCCGGTGAAAACCGACTCCCTAAACCAGCTTTAAAGCTAAGATTTGTACTAGGTGAGAACCATTTCTACTTGGCAGCACTAGCTGATGCTACACAAGCTCTTCTTAGATATAGTCTTTTTTTTTGAAGGACCAGTGAAGGCTGGTGTTTCATTGATCATAAGCAGGGAGCAGATGACAAAGCGATAAAGATGGAGATCCGAAGATCAAGGAAAATAAGTAAGAAGAAGATCAGAGAAAGAACATAGTGCCCCCAGGCACAAGCCGCTAGCCTACTCTCCCGGCGGGTCCCCGAAGGGGCTCTGAATTGACTTGATGCCGGCTTGTTGCTAGAGGCTTAGCCCTCTCCTGATCTCGTTGAGAATGTCTTCCACCTTGGCCTGTTTTGCCCTAAATATGCAGTGATTCCTCTCCTGCCATATCTGCCAAAGGGCAAGCATTGCAAGAGACTTGATGGCTTTCCTGTGGGCAGGCGGCGTTGCATCTGACATAGCTTTGAACTTGTCCAGGGAGCTTGTGTTGCCGATCCATGATTCCTATCGTAGTGCGCGACAACACTTCCATGTAGCAATGGAGTTCCAGGTTGCCTTCACGAGGGGGCAATGCCAGAACAAATGCTCGGAGCTTTCCAGGTTGCGGAGGCATAGCTGACAGAAGTAGTTGTTTGGCCATCCTCGCCGCTGCAACCTATCATTGCACCAGAGCCGGTTCTGGTGGAGCAACCAGGCGAAGATCTTGAGCCTTTCAGGCGCTCGGGTGCTCCAGATCAGCTCGCGAAATTGAGTCTGCACAGAGCCCTGGAACTGGGCGCGGTAGACTGAATGCGTAGTGTACTGCCCGGATGCTTCGATCTTCCAGGCGATCTGGTCTTGGCTGTCTTCCTGAAGGTGGTACGATTGCAGCCGGCGGTGCAAAGTGAGCACATCCTGTGCTATAGAGCCGGCATCACCGTGCGCAAGGTCAGAAACCCAGCGGTCTTCGAGTAGTGCCTGTGCCACTGATCTGTTCTTTCTTCTGGAGTGTTTGAAGAGGTTGGGGTGGAGGAGTTTCAGCGGAGACGCATCGATCCAAGCCGAGTGCCAGAAGCTAGCCGTCTTGCCATTGCCAATAGTCACTGTCGTGGCCGCACTAAAAAGGGCATGATCGGAGGCATCACATGGCAGCTCTGTTCCTGCCCATGGGCGCTCCGGGCTTTTTCATGCCTGCCAGAGCCAGCGGAGGCGGAGAGCACGGCTGAACTTGGGCAGATCGAGGATGCCAAGGCCTCCGTGCTTGATCGGGGAGCAAACCCGAGCCCAACTCACCTTGCAGCTGCCGCCGGTGAGCTCCTGATCGTGGCCCCAAAGGAATCGGCGTCTACATTTGTCTATTTCTTTCAACAGCTTTACTGGGATTTTAAGGGCTGTAAGGGCAAACATTGGCATGGCAGTGAGGACGCATCTGACGAGGACCCTGCGCCCGGCCATGGAGAGCATTTTCCCTTTCCAGCCTGCTAATCTAGCCCGAATTCTATCTAGGATGAACTGAAGATGTACTAGCCTAAGTCGGCCAATTGTGAGTGAAAGCCCCAGGTATCTGATCGGGAATTGCATGATCGGTCCCCCAAAAGATTGGAGTACCGTGCTGAGGTCAATGTCGTGACAGCAAATCGGAGTTGCCGTTGACTTGGCGTTGTTTATCTTCAGGCCCGTAGCGTCGTCGAAGCTCTCAAGCATATCCATAAGGTAGCCGATCTCTTCCCTAATGGGGTTTGCAAAGATGATGGCGTCGTCCGCATATAAGCTAACCCTGAACTTGATCTCCCTGCCTGGCACCGACGTAATGTGGAGGTCTTCTTCAGACGCTTTAAGAAGGCGATGGATGGGATCGATCGCAAGGATGAACAGAAGCGGCGACAGGGGGTCGCCCTGCCGTAGGCCACACTGATGCATGATAGTTTGGCTGGGGACGCCATTGAGGAGGAAGGCCGACGATGAGGTGGCGAGCAGCATGGTGATCCAATCCCTCCATCTCGCACTAAACCCTAGGTTCACCCTGAGCTCGAGAAGATACTCCCACGATACATTATCGAAGGCCCTGGAGATGTCTAACTTGAGAAGAACAGTCGGCGTCTTTTTCCGGTGCGTAGCTTTAACACAATTTTGGACGTAGACGAAGCTGTCCTGTAAGCATCTTGTTTTCAGAAAAGTTGTCTGGGCCGGCGATATGATGCGTTGGACGATCGGGGCGAGCCTGATCGAGAGCACTTTGGAGACTAGCTTGGCGATGGAGTGTATCAGGCTAATCGGACGGTAGTCGTTGATGCCGTTCGCGCCGTCTTTCTTGGGGATTAGGGCTACGATTGCCAAGTTGAGCAAGCCAAAATTGTTGCCCGCCAGGTTGTAGAATTGGTTGAAGGCCTACATGACATCTTCTTTGATTATCTGCCAGCATGATCTGAAGAAAGTGCCGTTGAAGCCGTCCGGTCCAGGGGATTTCTCTGTTGGAGATGCCTGAATCGCCGCCCACACCTCTTCCTCTGAAAAAGGGTTGTCCAACCCACCACCTTGAATTGTGGGCATGTGAATTTGTTCCCAGTTTATCATAGATGATCGCTGCTTTGTAGCCCCAAGGATGCTGTCAAAGTGGTTGTGAATTGCTGCTTCTTTGTCGCTGTGTGCCGTAGTTACTGTATCATTGACCTTCAGAGAGTGTATGAAGTTGTTTCTCTTCCGTGAGAAGATTTTTGCCATGAAGAACTTTGTTGGGGCATCGCCGGAGCGCAGCCGGGTGAGCCTGGAGGCCTGCCTCTTCTTGCATCTCTCGAGCGCTGCCAGCCCCAGCAATCTGAGCTTGAGGCTCCTGCGCAGGTCGCGTTCGGCAGGTGAGAGCTGGCGCCTTTCCTGGGCCTCGTCGAGGCGCAAGATGACCTCGCAGGCCATATGGAATTGCACCTTTGCATCACCGAAGAGACCATGGCTCCAAATGCGTAGATCCTTGGCCGTACGAGCAAGCTTGACGTGGAGGCGGGTGAACGCACACGAGGCAGGCACCGGCCGCGCCCAGGCCGCGGTCACCGTTTCCGCAAAACGCGGGAAGCACGACCAGAAGGACTCAAACTTGAAGCACTTGCGCCGGTGGGGTTCGGCCGCATCAGACAGCACCAGCGGGCAATGGTCGGAGCAGGCGGTGGAGGCGGCCATGAGCATGGTCAGGGAAAAAAAGGTTTCCCATGGCATGTTGCAGAAGAATTTGTCGATGCCCACTAGGGTTGGGTTGTCGCGCTCATTGCTCCATGTGTACTTGTGGTTGCTGCATTTTAGCTGACGAAGCCCCGCTCTGTCAATGGCCGCCCTGAAATGGCCCATCAGCCTCCTATTGAGGTTGAGGTTGTTCTTCTCTCTCGCCTCGTAGATTTGATTGAAATCGCCACAGATTATCCAAGGTTCAGACACAGGTGGCGCCGTGCTCGAGATCTCCAGGAGAAAAGCCTCCTTGCTCGCGTCGTCGGTCGGTCCATAGACTGTGGTTAGCCAGAAAGATGTGTGGCATCTAGCTATGGTGACCCTGATCGTGACTGCAAATTGGCCAACAACTTGAGTGACAGCATCTACAAGTTCTCTGTTCCATAGGATGGCAATGCCACCGCGGGTGCCGGTGGCGGGCATGACGGCGTGCCCTGCAGCGTTTGGCCACCAATTTCACGGACTAGGGCTAGTGACCAAATGTCTATCCTGGTCTCTTGCATGAACAGAATGGCGGTACGGTGAGTAGCAACTACTTCTCTAACCGCTTCTCTCTTTGCCGGCGAGTTCAAGCCACGTACATTCCAGCTCATGATCGGGGGCGGGGGGAGTGTAGGTCGTCATTCATGTGGACACTGACGGTTTCTCCGGCGACTACACTTACTAAAGACGAACAGGTACACCATCCAGCTCTCCGGGGGACGCCGTCGACCACCAATAGGCCCCAAACCACGACGGTGCTGGACCGGCCTCAGCCTTGCACTGTTACATGATTGAAGCAAACCTAACTCCGACCAGCCGGGCGCTGGCCGTCGCCGGAAACTACTACTACAACTACAACATAGAGTGGTTCCTAACATAACTAAACCATGGCCTCCTCAGCGACTTCTTCCGGCACGTTGAGGCCAGCGGCGATACGTAGGGCGTCCTTGCCCAGCCTGGTGAGCTGGGCGATGACAGCGATATCTTCGTCGGAAAGGGGCTCGTTGAACCTACGCACGAGCGCCTCCGCAGCCTTCTTCGTCATCTTCTCCTTCGGGCCAAGGAGGCCCAGCCCCTGGACCAGACGGAGCGAGCCGCGCTGCGCCACCGACACCTTGCAGTTCTGGGCCGCCTGACGCGCGCTTTGACGCGGCGGGGGGACTGACGTAGCTCGGACCTTGGGTGGAGCAGAACTTCGCTTGGACGGCGGCTGGCCGAGCAGGGGGGGTCGGCTTGTCGCAGAAGAGGCGTCGTGGGGCGGCAGAGGATTCCGCAATCTCCAGGTGTTGAACTTGCTGTGTCACCTCTCCTAGCTGGACGGCAACCGTGGCCACGGTCGTCGGCATCTGGCAGCTGAGGAGAGCCGGGTTGTGGCACGCTCCAGAGAGCGTGGGGCTGAATGCGTCCGGCATCTCCACCGCTGCCTTGTCCCTCCTCTTGCTTGCCCCCTCATCAAAGTCAAGGGGCACGACCGTCGATGCCACAATCATCTCGTCGAGCTGGGCTGCGACGATGTCCCCGGAGGGCAGTGGGACGGGGATGGCCTTGTCAGTCGTGGCGAAGAACTCGTCGACGCCGTCGGGGGCCGACACACGTGCGGGAACAGAAGGCGTGGGCACGTGCACCTGACTTGCCAGCCGTTGGTTGCTGCTCTTCTTCTTGCTTGGGTATGCCTTGCCGGACGATCGGTCGCGGCCACCGTGCTG
>NC_041387.1:85133305-85189424 GCF_002162155.2 Triticum dicoccoides | reverse complement strand
GCACTCTGCTGGTGGCCTCGTTTGCTCCTGACGAGGCGTTGGAGCCGCGCCCGCGCCCCAGCAACGTGTCCTTCCAGGAGCGCCGGCCGCCGCCGCCGCCACCTCCCGTCCCCTCATCGTCGCGACGCGGGCCACCACGAGGAAGCCCGCGGCAGCCCGTGTCCACCACCGGCGCGCGCTGCAGACGACGGTGGCGCTCCTCCATCTGGCTGTCCTTCACATGCATGACCCAAGTGCCCGTGTAGGTGCGCGGCAAGCTGTCGTCGTGGTCGGAGTCGGAGGAGGGCAGGCCGCTCGGAGCTGAGTGGGAGGAGCGTAGAGAGCGGGGGGGACCAGTCCTCCACCCTGTCGACGTGGATGAGGAGGTCGTAGCACTCGGCACCAGGCGGCAGGGCGACACGTCGATCGGGCGGCGAGTGGCCCTCCATCTCCTCGACGCGGCCGGTGCCCTGAGGGAGCTTCCAGTAGGTGTGTCGGGTGGGGATGAACGCCATGTCCCAGACCCACACCCAGCAAGCGAAGGTCTTGGTGTGGTCGCGCTCCAGCGTGCGGCTGTCGAGCCGATCGATGCGCACCTTGTCACCGAACACCTCGTGGACGCCCTCCAGGGTCCAGTACTGTTGAGGCAGGTGCTCGATGATGCAGCGGACATGGAGGTTGAAGATGTCGTGGCCAGCGTGGTCGTTTTCGCCCCAGGGCGCGATGTTGAAGTTGACGCCGTCGACGCGCAGGGTGCCACGGCGCACCGCATTGTCATGGTGGGCTGGTTGGGTGAAGATGATGAAGAAATCCTTCGGGTTGTGCGCCGTCACCCGCAGGTGATGCGGTGGGACGCACAACTGCGCCTCAAAAGCGCGGCCCACCGCCATGGGCGAGGTGGCGCAGATTCCATCGGCCGCACGCAGCGTGACGGCGTGGCGTTAAAGGAAGAAGACGCTCTGCTCGATGGCCGGGGTGAACTCGCTGACCTTGTGGCTTGCGCGGGGGCGCCTGGCCGGGTCGACCAAGCTGAGCTCAGCCATGTCGGCAGCCGTCGGGGAGGGAGGGGCCGGCGGTGGTGGAGGCGGGGTGGGGAAACGGAGGCGAGTGTGGACAGAGGAGCGGGGAGCAAGCGGGCCTATCCTACTGGAGGCAGGGCCGCCATGGCCGTTTCGTGGATTTTGAGGGCACTCTCTGGCAAAGTGGCCGCAGAGCTCGCAGATCACGCAGCGGAGAGGGTCGCGGCAGTACTTTCTATGGTGGTGCTTGCTAAGGCAGCGAAAGCAGCGGCCGCGGAAGCGGCTTAAGAAGGCCTCCCGGCCACCCACCGCATTGAAGTCCAGCCGCCGGTCCGAGCGCGGAGCCGCGCTCTTCTTTGAAGGAACCTGCGGATCCAGGGCTGCCTTGCGACTTTTGCGCGAGGAGACCTCGGTCCAGTCACCGTCCATTCCCGAAGGGGAATGATCTACCGCTGGGGATGGGATGACGATGATGGATTGAAGGCGTCGGGCTGGGGGGGGGGGCTGAGATCCGTCGGGTCTTCCGAGGTAGGTGCCTTGGAGCGGTCGCCACGGAGCAGCAGGCGCGGCGGGGCCTCCGGATCCGGCCTTGAAGACGCGCCAGGGCCCGGGATCTCCGACGGGGATGGAGCAGGGGGCGCCAGAGAGACCCGCGGGTCAGAGCCTGGAGCAGGGCCGCCATGCGGATCCGAGGAGGAAGCAGGGCGCTGGGGCGGCGCGCCCATGCTGGGCGCGGGGGAGGTGGCCGCCGCGGCCGGAGCGGCCAGCGGCGCAGGGAGGGAGGGGTGGCTACCTACGCAGAGAGCTACCTATGCATTCTTCTTTCACGAGGGCCTGGATTCCACTCTGTCGATGCAACATTTGTGGCGCATTGAATTGTGCTCAACCATCATTTTACCCCAACACCGGGGTCCAGCTCTTATATAAGTACTTTACCATGGAAAATGAGCAAGAACTGAAGGGGCATGAGAGGTAGAGCTAGAGTGGGAGTTACGTGTATATCGTTCATTTTTCATGGAACATAGCCCGTTAACCACAATATATGTGTGAATAGGAGGAATTGGGACTTTTTACATGTTCACGTTGCCGACTCATCTGGTGGATGTAAATCACCCTTGTATTAATTTCTAGAGGAGCTATACAAAAGCAACTCTTATGGCATCAGCAAATGAGCTATTTCATAGTATTGTTGGTATACGACCTTGAGCTGGCTCTCAAAGCCCGAGACAAAGTCAACAAGAAAGTTCGCTAGAACAGAGACATGACACAAAGGCATTCACCCTCCTTATGGAGATTGATGAACATGAATTGGAGGATGACAAACCGGCAGTCCAACATTAGGGTCACAAGCAATGACTTGTGTTTACATGGCGGTCTTGCTTGCATCTTTGCTTAAGTTTATTCCTTGCTGACTCAAGTTTCTCCTTCTAGTGAAGAGTTTGGAATGATAACATTTATCACAAGTATCAGCACATGCAATGAGCTATCTTCCTCCCTCGCGGTGTCTCCGGTGTTGGCTTTGGTGATATTGGAATTGTTGTTGGTTCGACATTGGCGCTCTTGGTTCGGGATTGGTAGGTTTAGCTATGTTGTATTCTCTGTTTGAGCCGAGTATCCCTTGTTTCTCTCCTCCGGACACCATGTTCACGTCTATCTGTGTTCATGTCATGATACACGTCCTTCTATTAATGAAATGATACGCATCTTTTGCGTATTCACACAAGAGATAATGTGTTCTCTTTATTATAATGAAGTCAGTTGATGGGACATCGCAACCTAACACAACTACTCTATCTAAGATTGCATATTGCTACAAGCTTACCACTACGTCATCCACGCCTTCTTTCATAATTATTGTTTACATAAACTATGATACAATGTTTCGACATGTTCTTGAAAATTCTGATGAGAAGGTGTTGTCATTCTACACAGCAAGGATGCAAAATGGTACCCTTTAGCCTTTAGGATCCTCTTTTATCCTTTTTAGTTCAACTGAACGAACTAAATATTGAAAATATTAAAAATTATATCACTTTTGGGTTTAAAAATTAGTTCATTTTGTTAAATTAGGATGAGTAAGGTTACCCTAAAAATCATAAATATCACAAATTTGCATCTCTACTGCCCGACAACCGAACAAGTCGAGCACATTAGTGGTCAATCCATGTGTGCCTAAGAGCAACTCTAGCAGAGCCGCTGTATCGGGCCGAACAACATATAATTGCCTATATTGAGATTTTGTTCCAAAAGGGCACTCTAGCATAGTGGTCCTATGCCTCCCCGTCGGCATAACTTATGGAGTGTGTGCCCTATTTAGCCAGTCAACCTCCATGTTTGGACTTTGGAGGTGGTGGGCACTGGTTTGGAGAGCGTTCCATCCGCTCACATGGTAGGGAAGTTTTAGCTCGACCTATTCCTCCTGCTTGCAGCCCAATCAATGGCGCCGATGTTCCGTACGGCTCCAGCTTCCGCCCCTGCGGTGTCGCAATCATTTATCTGGTGAGAAGAGCGGCAATTAATGGTCGATTTCATGTTTCGCACCGGTTTCCCACCCACATGCGGAAAATCCTCCCCACCTCCTTATTTCCTACCGGAGCATGCCCATTTGCGGTTATGTAAACCCCCATTTCCCACCTTTGGGGATGCAACCACATTCACCCCCTTGCACATCCTCGTCTAGGCACACTCACCCACATCGACCACTTCATCGGTTGGCGCCTTGCACCCTCTCTTTCCCATTACCACATTGGTGCGGCCATGCCCTACCCACGGACCTTTCCCCGGCGAGACTAAATAGGAATGCGTCGAGAGAGGGTCCTGGGAGAGGGTGTAGAGCTTCTTCAAGTGGGCCAAAGACGACGCGAGTCGTAAGGCTGAATCGCCCATCAGCCGCGCCGCCTCCCCGCCGCCCTCGAGTACTTTGACGGCATATCGATGATTGCCTGCACAGAATGAAAGTCACGCTCACGCGGGCCTTCAAAAGTTTTGTCGTATCCCACATCCAGGACACATAGTCGTTCATTGATCGTGTGGCGGTAGAAGTCGAGACAGCCGGAGTCTCCCCCGCTGGCAAAGTTACTTCAAGAGGAGGAGTCTGTAGTTAAAATAGTTGGAATCTATTTTATAGTCCTTCTAGAAATCTATTTTGTAAATCCATGTTGAAATCCTACTTTAAAACTTCCATTATTGAGGTGGGTAAAGAAGATGTCTTCATGCCACTCGTAGTCGGGTTCCTCACGAAAACAAAATATGGAGGCAACTATTATGATGATTATGTATTTGTGCTTTGTCTCGGCAGTCTCCATATCCATCTGAAGCGCACTCCATATCTCTACTTCTCTATCTCTACTACTAATAAACAATCAAACATTATCTTTTCTATGCGCACCCAAACAAACATCCGTGGACACATTACCATCATAGGATTAAGCCCAGACGACTCAATCTAACAGTCATCATTAATCTAATCACGATCTGGGATACATTTAGCAATTTACCTAGGCTGACTGTACTCCACCTGGCTGAAAGTCACCGCGTCCGCGACCCCTTCCATCGCGCGATCATCGCAGAAAAAAATAGAAACTGGCCGCCCTCACCTTCCTTCGCCTGCAGCCCCGATGCCTTCCTTTCTTGCGCCGCCACCACACCGCACGACGCCCGGCAGCCCCATCTCCTCCCTGTACCTTGCCGTCGAGTAGGCGGAAGCTCCTCCGTCACCTCCTCCACGATCATCTTGTCCTCTCCCCTGTTCGAGATCTGATTGTCCTCCTGCACGCTGATTCCCCGCAACATCACGGCCGCCCTACACCTACACGCGAGCCCGCCGCCGGCACGGGAGCCTGCCCGCCGTCACCCCAAGCCCGCCTCTGCTGAGGCTGTTTCCATGTGAGCCTGCCGTCCCCGCGAGAACCGGCTTCCGCTGAGGACTCCGCCATGCGAACCCGCGGCCGCTGCACCACGGGAGCCTGCCCGCCGTCGCCCCAAGCCCGCCTCCGCTGAGGCCGTTGCCATGTGAGCCCGCCGTCGCCGCGCGAACCGGCTTGAGCTGAGGCATCCGCCACAACACGTTTTTTTCTTAAAAAGTGCAGATCCAATAGGACCATAGGTAATATTCATTTATCCATGTTGCGATTATTTGCATGCATATAGATCTGGATGTTAACGCTGTAATCAACACTTGGGTGCACCGATTGCACTACTTGGGGGGGTACTTTGGGGGTTAGCTTACAGATTCGAAGCGCTGCTTTGGTGTTGTTCTTTGTATGCTTCGAATTTATATTATTTTTCTCTCCCTGATCAAGATTCTAGCAGAGTGTGGAGGTGGAATGTGCAGGATTGTGATTCAGCTGTTGTAGAAATTTGTCACAAGAGCTTACTGAACAGTTTTTTTCATCATACTTCTTATTCTCCATTATTGATTCTCGAACTGCTCTCAGGGTCTGGTCTGTACTGTGGATGCTGTGAGCACATGATGTTTGTGGTAATATTCCCAGAAACAAGTGATCGACGCAACGTGGTACTAATTGATGCATCTCTTGTATAATTTTCTTATTCTGACTTAGTTGTTAACTTGTTATAAAGGTTAACTGATTCGGAAGTTACCAAAGGAGCTCCGGGTGGGGGATTTTAATCATAAAAGATGGTTCTTTTTCCGCTCGAAGTAACAGTTCAGCGACTTTATTTCAAGGGCATATGTTCTCATTGGTTACCTGAAGTCAGTTTGCTCTTGATTTTATCTTCACTCATTGATAGGTTACATACGAATCGATTTCATCATATTTTGTATTGTCATATGTGATTTAATTGGCTCAAGTTGTCGGTATTCGTCGAATAAGGTTCTACAAATATTTTCAGCAATTAACTCTATATATGGTTGCCCGACTAAGTTGCATGAGCAAGAATGCATGTTTTGCTGCTTTTTTTTGCAGATTTTTAGTCAATGAAATAAATGGTTATAGGGATGTATGTTCGGTATAATTGGACTGCAGTTCTATGATCCCTATCCATTGAGGTTTGGCAAGTTATAAAAAAATAGGTACAATGAAATTCCATTTATTAAGCTTTCTGTCAGACTTTTCATGTCACTAAAGGTTCAGAAATGATGCTTGTCTAGAGGAAGATAGTAGCATGGCTTGTACTTTAGGTCTGTAGGAACACAAGACATATAATTTGGAGCATATGAATATTCTCCGCCGTCATTGATCTTAATTTTGAAACATTGCTCATAGATCTTCAGATTGAAAAGTTGCAGCGCTTATCACATTTTTATTATTTTAGCTGACGATGTAACATGAATGTTGCTACTAGGGTGAAGGAGAACATCTAGCTCACGAGGGGGCTTCACATGGTCGCCGATATCCAATACCTTCATTATCGTGAGGCGCTCATGTGGAAGTGCAAGCGGGACGATGAGGAATCACAGAATAACGAGGAATCGAAGTTCATATTTGGGAAGGAAAATATTACACTAAATAAAAAAGTCAACGATGTGCCAAAATGCTATTATGGAGATGTGAACTGTGATCCATGCCTTTGTACATAGCAATCACCTGTAAGTACCAGTTTGTTGGTTGCACCATCTTATTTCGTGCCATAATTTACACTTCCATTTTCTGTGGAGAGACAAAATTTTGTTAATTTGTCTTGGACCATTTTTTGTTCATAGCTGGCTGGCTTAAGAATGTTTGAATTTTTTTTGTTAACGTCAAATTAAGAAATGCATCAACTTGTTGTAATTTCCATTGCTACACTGTGTAGTTGATGTGTTTAATGACGAAAACAAGTGTATGGGCATATCTCTATGAAACCATAAATACATCAGGCCTAACTTGGTTGTGTATACTTTCCTTGACATCAGAAGCACTTGCTCCAGAAAAAAGGAAGCACTTACGCCATCACATGGTGTGCGATGTATGTGCACACTTACAATTGAAAGATTCTCTGAAGTTTTACCCGGTACTAATTGCAATAGTTTTGTTAACAATGTCTGCACTGAACCTGACTTGAGAACATGACTTTCTTTTAGTTTGTTGATAGTGCTTTCTATTCCAACCTGACCATCCTGAAAAGATAATCATTTCTGATGTTTTTTCCATGTCGATTAGTTGTACATATAGAGTATTACTATACAATATAATTTAAATCTGAACAAAAAAATCTAATGATTTTTGTGTTTATAATGGAGACGTGCGTTGCACGTGCAAGCTTACTAGTGTGATATAAAGATTCCAATATGGCGGTGATTCCTATGAAACACATTCAGTGTTAAAATGTTGACTATTTGGGAGCTCCTAGCCGGCGCATCTCCTAGTCGGCGCCTTATACACCAGCTAGGAGATCTAGCGCCCACTAGCCTCCAGGAATGGGCCAACCCATCTAGCGCCCAAAGTTGACTTTTGGAAATACGATTTAAAAAAAAACTAAAAAAGAACCGAAACATTCGTGAATTAAAAAATATCCATGGATTTTGAAAAAATGTTCACAAACTTTTAAAAAGTTCAAATCATTGATTTTGGAATAGTTCATCAGTTTTGAATAAAAAGTTAACAAATTTGAAAAAAAGTTCATTGGTTTTTTCAAAAAAGTTTAATGATTTTGAAAAAAAGTTCACAAATTTGTAAAAAGTTCAAAGATTTTGACAAATGTTCATCAATTTTGAAAAATAGTTCATTTGATTTTGAAAAAAACTTTATGCACTTGAAAAAAAAAAGTGTTCAACAATTTTCGAGAATAATCACGAATTTGAAAAAAAGTTCATGGATTTTGAAGAAGTTCATGAATTGAAGAAATAGTAAGTTGTATAGCTCTACTAGTTTTGTGAAGATTCTAGATCTGGTTTTAGGAACCTTCTAGATGGACTCATTTTGATTTTCTCTTTTTCTGTTGGTTTTCTTTACGCTTTGTTGTTCACATTTTTTTCATTTCTTTTCAGTTCCTTTTTCCTTTATCTTTTTAAAAATTGTTCATTTTTAAAAACGGCTAGATTTAAAAAATGTTTGGACTAAAAAAGATCATAATCTTAGAGATGCTAAAAATGAATAAACTATTTGCTTTTTCAAAAATTGTTCATATATTGTAATAATAAATAGAATTTTAAAAACAACTTTCCCAAAAATATATAAATTTCAAAAATTCTTTGTGTATTTTATAAAAAATGTTTTCAAATTTGAAAATAATGATTGCGTTTTCCAAAATGTTCAGATTGTTTTGAAAAAAATGTTCATATTTTCATGAAATGTTTACCTTTATAAAACACAAAATTTTTATAAAATGGTTACATATTAAAAAAAACATTTAAAAAAACTAATGGAAAAAGGGCCACTACAGCTGTCGACTCGATATAGTTGTTTTTTCTTTAATTATGATAAGCTTTATTCATCAATGTTCAGGGTTATACAGGACAGGTCCAGCGAAAAAGCAAGCCACATGTGGCGACCCTGGTCAAGCAAAAACGCATACTTAGTTAGACAATGAGCCTCATAATTCAAGTCGCTACCTTCAGAAAACTAAAAGAACAAATCTTAAAATTCTTGATTCTATCAGTTATCTCCCTAACAATAGGACTCGCTACAATAGATGACTGGCTACAATAGCTGAGTTGCTACGGTGCGCCATGGGAGGCCAATTGATTGGAGCGCTCAGGTGGGTTGGCCCATTTTAGCGTAGCCTAGTGCTCTGTTTCTACCGGTTATTGGAACCTTCCTGAACCTTTTTTCCTGATGTTTTTTCTACCGCTCTCCAATATCTGAGGTGTACTACTCCTTACTTTATTTTTGAAAGGTTGGGTTATTTATTTTTGGCGACAACAGTATTCCCAATGTATGATTAATAAGTGAACCAACATGTGTTGGATGGTTAGGTGAATAGTGGTATTTCAGCCTACCAGAGTTCAACTCCTGATACTCGCATTTATCCTGAATTTATTTGAAGATTCCCGGTGATGCGCGTTCAGTGAGAGGAGACGTTTTTGTCGACTACGAAACGCCTACAGTGACCTTGTAAAATCTTAAGACGATATTAAACAGAAAAAAAACGTACCTAAACTGCTCGTGTTTGGTTTAGTCTCATCAGCTAGGCAGCGCCTAGCTTACTCTGAGAAAAAAAAAGACCAACCTAAGTTAGACTAGCATGTTGGCATTTTTTTTTATAAAGAAAACTTCATGAGCATCAAACGCTCAAGTTGAGATTTGAATTTTGGTGGGCTAGCTGCGAACTCCCGCGCCTTGCCAACTGGACGATCAGACCTCACTACTCTGAGAGATCAGACCTCACTACTACGAGAGTACGAGTGATAACACTTTGCATCCAAGGGGAGAAGTCTCTATGGAACTCAGACACGTCTGAACTTGTGCACCGCACCGCCTACGGCGATGACCTGACTGACGCGGCCCAGGACGAAAACCGGTAAAGTCTAGTCGGCAAGTTTGACGTCTGACGCGACCCAGCGTGCACACACCTCCTCCAGGACAGCAACGGCAAACTCGAGTAGCCCCCTTTCCCGACGTTCCTCTCGTGGAATTTCCGCGTGATCACCAGTGCCGGCCGTCCGTCCGCCCGTCCGAAAATCTAACGAGAAGTCGGAAGGCGACGTCGCCTTCTTATCCCGCCTGTCTGCCCGCCTTATGACGGCCACAATAAAGGCAGGGGCACCAGTCAAAGTCTATCGCTGCCACGCCGCCGCCGTCAGGACAAAAACAAAAGGAGCCGCGGTCGATGGCGCTGGCCGCTGGGGATGCGATCGATCTTGTTGTAGGGGCATGGCATCCAAAACACAAGTTGGCTATGGGGCCGTAGATGGATGGAACGGTGCACAAGGGGCTGCCAATTCACTCTCAATCTACACTTTCCAGAGGACGTGAAAGCCATAGAAAAGAAAAGGGGCACTTTTATTCCGGCTTTTAATCAATTTGTAGCTGATAAAGTATGTGGTGCCGCCATTTTTTTTCTTATATCCAGGAGATATTCAAATATGATATTTTGCTCTGGTCGTTTTCCGATAAAAGACATTTCATTGAATTGATTTATATCAAGGTGATATAACCGCATCTAAAGAATGTCCGGTCTCCGCATAACATGATGCACACAACCAACAAGTCCAAACGACTGAAATATAAACATTGTTTTGCAGCAAAAATAAATCAATCCAGCCTATGGTGAGCAGATCCTATACGAAGATTACACCGACATCCATATGCTCCGTGTAGATGACATCATAAAAAAGATCTATGTCCTCTGACTTCTGTGGGATAGACCAAGTACAGAGCCATCACGTACATGCATGAATAATCTGCACGGGAGAAGAAACACATTTATTATTAAAAATGGCATCATTCCTGATAAGCCGCAATGGCCAGTATAAGGCAGCTGTCGTGCAGTACATATGGGGCATAGATTTGAAGCTACTTAAACTATGGCCCATACTGCACGAGCGAACTTACACTCAGAAAATAAGTGTATAATAGACTCATTGTGTTGACAAAAGACACAATGTCTTACTACCTTGCCATTTACGTTGTGTCAGGTTATCTCCAGTTAAGATGATCCCTCCGCTTAAAAACCAGAGGAATATCTTCACTTTTAGAGATATTTTTAGCTTCCACAATTTTTTTGTTATCAAGTGGAACATTAATATGAGCCATCGCATCGTACAAGGACTTGACTGAGAAGATGCTCTTTTGATGCAACTTCCATCGAAACTTGTCCTGCTCGCTTGTTAGTCAAATGTCCTCCAGACGAGAGAGTAAGTCATTCCATGCTGCCAGACGAGGGCCAAAGAGGTCTCTACGAAAAAAAATATCGGGGTTTTCTTGTCCCAGAACCTGTTTGATCGTGATAAATTTATGCCTACCAATCATGTACAAGCTAGGGTATTGCACCAAAAGTTGGGTAGCGCCTAGCCACGTATCTTCCCAGAATCGAACCTAAGAACCATCCTAACCAAGTAAGTACCAAATTGAAAAAGAATTCCTTGATCTTCATGACACCATACCAAAAATGTGAATCACCGGGTTTCAGTGAACTTGAGAAATGGCTTTGGACCCCACGTATTTGTTACGAAATGATTTCCTACCAAACTCCATTCTCAGTGAGCAATTTGTAAACCCATTTACTCAGAAGAGTGATGTTCTTACTCTCAAGATCTTGAATTCGAAGGCTCCCTTTGACTCTTAGGGCGGCATAATATAGTCCACCTAGTCAATCGATGTTTCTTGGATTCATTATCGCATTGCCAGAAAAATCTAAATCTAAAGCGATCCAGACGATAAAGAACCCCTTTCAGTAAGTGGACAACCATATTGTTGAAGACAGAATTGATCAAAATCAATGCCCTCCCCCCCCCCCCATATGAAAAGATTTTGGCTTTCCAGCTGGCTAGCCGTTTCTCAAGTCTCTTCCACATGCTTCCACTCATCGATAGTTAAGCGCCGATAGTGAATCAGAATACCGAGATACCGAATCGGGAATTGCCCGAGCTGGCAGCCGAAAATGTCAGCATACTCAGCTACGGACTTTGCGGTGTCACCGAAGCAGAACATCTCGCTTTTATGAAAACTAATTTGGAACCAGAGAGCTCCTCAAATGCGCATTAAAGCAACTTGATGTTTCTTGCTTTATCTAGGTCATTATCCATAAAAAGAGTAGTGTCATCCGCGTGTTGTAAAATAGACAGACCTTCTTCTACTAAATGGGGATAACACCACTAATCTGACCGGCCATCTGAGCCCTCTAAACAAGGATAGCTAACATATCATTCGTGATGTTGAACAAAATAGGGGATAGGGGTCCCCTTGGTCCGAAAATAGTTGTCAACATCATCATTGACTTTGATAGCCACACTACCTCTAGAAGCAAAACTCTCTACCCATCGGCACCATTTGGGCGAAAACCCCTTCATGCGTAAAGTTTGCAACATAAAGGGCCATTTTACTTTATCATAGGCCTTTTCGAAGTAAATTTTAAAGATGACTCCCCTCAACTTTTTACGATTAAGCTCATGTACGATTTCATACAGCACAACCACTCCATCTAGTATGTTGCGTCCTTGCATAAACGTTGCTTGAGTGGGTTTGACCACATGATCAGCCACCCTGTTCAACCGATTTGTTGCAATCTTCGTAAAGATTTTAAAGCTGACGTTTAGAAGTCAAATCGCTCAATATGGTTGAATACGATTAGCCTCCTTTGTCTTGGGCAGTAGAATAATTTCCCCAAAGTTTTAAACGGGCAATGTCAAGGTTTTCGGTATATAGTTGGTTAAACAACTGAAGCAAGTCCACCTTAATCATATCCCAAAAACATTACTAAAACTCCGCCGGAAAACTATCTGGCCCAAGGGCCTTGTTGCGTTTCATTTGAAACACCGCGATCCAAATTTCCCCCTCAGTGAGCGGAGAGGTTGAAAAATCATTTTCTGCCTCCAAAACTTGAGGATGTCATGAGTATTAGACTCATCTCGCGTAAAGGAACTTTTAGCTGTAGGTCCAAAAAGCTCTTTGTAATACTTAGTAATAAAGTTTCTGAGTGGCACAAACCCCTCGATACGGCATTTGTCCTGGTTAAGAGCGAAAATATGTTTCTTTCTATGCCTTTCATTGGCCAACATTTGAAAGTTTTTTGCTCTGCTCGTAAAAATGCAAGCACGCATAGGTTTTGAAATTCCCCATAATTGATAATAATTTCACCACTCTCTGAGTCTGGATTCGTTTCAATAAGAGATATAGTAAATTTAACATGGTACCTACCCGGTATGCCGTTATTTCAAACATGAGTGGCTTATTCATTGAAAGTCGTTCTTGAAAAGGATAATTGAAGCATTACAATGGTATTCGGCAAAAGCCCTTCCACCACCGGCAAGCTGCTTAATTCTACAGAGAGTTTGTGTTTCATTCCAACAACAATAAATTAAAGATTTACAGCACTTCGTTCATTCCAGCACGAACTCCCTCCATGAATAAAATGAGCATACTAGCCCCCTCCTAGAGTTCTGTCTCTAGGATATTCCACTGTATTACTGTATTTATCGCTTTAATTGATTAATTTTATGTTGCTGAAAATTCGGATCAACTATGAGTAGTAGTAATGCTGTTGGACAAGTGAATGAACTATGTCCTAGGCATTCTCGTTAAGTTTAGTGAACTAAGCTCGTAACCTTTTTTAGTGGAAAATACATTTAAAATGACATTGCATACTGGACGGACTGATTGAACCTAGCTCATTGCCCTTCGCCCCTGCCCCTCAACGCAAACCTCCTCATGCCCAGACGAACCAACAAGGGACAAACAGATACCTTTTTCTAGTAATAGATTTTAGAAAAGATTATGTTTCCTATGGTAACCGAGTTAATGAGTTATGATCAATAGACAATACGTGCTACAAGATATATATTTTTTGGAGTCCTCTAGATCGCATTATAGATTGAGCAGATCTGAGGGAGTCTGTGGGCTTCCTTTGGAGATTTAATATCGCGTCCATCGTATCTTTTTCATCATTTTTTTATCATGAACAGTAGGAATACCTCCTACCGTGTATATATTAAAATAAAATAAGAGTACTTTACATGTTAGGGGAGGTAAGGGTGGAGTTTAACTAGAAAGAGGATAGTACAAGGGGAATGTAGTGTTTATGCTCTTCCTTAACCCTATAGGTAAGGAGAGAGAAATCAGTTTTAAGTCTGTCCAGCCAGGAAGATCTGGATGGAGGGATCCCCATAAAATGCTTGTTATTGTGTTCCTTCCAAATGCTCCAAGAGGCCAATAGAAAGAGCTCCATAAAGAGTGGCCGATTCCAGTCTTCTTTGGCTTTGGAAATGTTTTTAGTCTTGAGTTGCCATGAGGCCAAGAGAGGCCAAGGTGGGACCAGCATCTAGAACTGAATTGGCACTCGAAGAAAAGGTGCTCCAGTGTCTCTTCAATATGTAATCCACAGAGAATACAATCATGGACCTCCCCTATATTATAGTGTCTTCGTTTAAGCATATTTCGTGTGTTGAGACGATCTGACAGGAGTAGCCAGCCAAAAACTTTGATCTTCATGGTCGATTTTGATTTCCAGATCCATCCGAACGCTTGGTGCGCCTGTATCTCTTTGAAGCAAAACGTATAGGATTTGTGTGCAGTGAATATACTAGTCCCCCATGTATATGTCCATTGATCAGGTTCATTGGAGATGTCCACTTTCATTAGTTCAAGTTGCAACTGCCTCACTTCTGCATGAGGTTGCGGGGAGAGAGGTAGATGGAACGCCTCCCGTAGTGATGTGATGCCCAAGAAATCTTTGACAGAGAGATCTTCATTTATGGAGAATGCGCGAGGGTATGACTCAGCTAGGATGTTGTCTCTCCACATATCTTTCCAAAATAGGACATTTTGACCATTTGCCACGTTAACCATTGATATTCCTCTGTAGGTTGGCATTAATTTTGCGACGTCCCTCCACCAAAATGATCCACACGGGTCAGAAGCATGCGGGATTTGGTCTGTGTAGTATGTCTCCCAGACAAGTTGCACCCAAGGTACATCCCAACCATTGTAGAACTTGTGTAGACCCTTCAGTAACAGGGCATCTCCTTGTATTCATAAGTTGATCACACCAAGACCACCACTAGCTTTGGGACGGGACACGATGTCCCATGAGGCTAACGAATTAATCTTACCGCCCTGCTTAGCTTTCTTAATCCACAAACATTTCCTTCTTATTTTGTCCAGTAATTCAATGATTTTAGTTGGCAGTCGCAAAGTGCAAAGGGAAAAGATGATGAGTGAACTGATCACTGAATTGAGAAGTGAAAGTTTACCACCATAAGAGATCATGTTTAATGTGGTCGAGAGTCTTCTTTCCACCGAACAGACCAGTGGCATGAGCTCTTGCATTGTGGGTCTAGTCGTGCCAAGTGGAAGCCCAAGATAAGTAAATGGCATTTTTCCAACCACACAACCAAAGATGTTGGCAAGCTCATCACGTTTTTCGGTGCCATAGGTTATGGGTATGAGTGTTGATTTATGGAAGTTTATTTTTAACCCCATAGATGAGGCATAGTCGGTCAGAATGTCCTTGATGATCAGCGCCTGTTGGGTACATGCCGGTAAGATCAAAATTGTGTCGTCGGCGTATTGGATCACTGGGTAATCCCTTTGGTTTGGTGAACGGAAGGGTAGTTGTATCAATTCCCGTTGGAAGGCATCATTGATGGCTGCTTGGAGGAGATCGGCCGCAAACACAAAAATGAGAGGAGATAGGGGGTCGCCTTGCCGTACTCCATATTTGCAAAGAAATTGGCGGCTAGGTGTTCCATTAAGTAGTACCGAGGATTTACCTGAGGAGAATATGCAATGAATCCAGCTTATCCATTTGTCATTAAACCCCATGTTTTTCATAATGTCAATCATAGCCTCATGTTCAATGGTGTCAAACACCTTGGCAAAATCAAGTTTCAGGAGCATGATATCCTTTTGGGAATGTAGGCATTGATAAATATACTTGTATGCCCAAGCGAGACAATCTTGAATCGTCCCCCCTTTTAGAAATCCATACTGGTTACGGTGTACAATCTTCAGGATGATTTTTTGCAAGCGATTGGCCAAGATCTTAGCGATCACCTTAAGACAACAATTGAGAAGGATGATTGGTCTATAGTCATTGATCGTCTCCGGGGAGCTGATCTTTGGGATCAGAGTAATAAAAACCATCATTGATAGTTTCTAGGTTGAGTTCACCCTTATGAAATTGATGACAGAGATCGTAGAAGTCCACTTTTTCATCATTTTGCGCAATAGGGCACTATATTCTTGGATGAACACTACGGTCTTTTTCAGATCATGATTTGTCGCATCGTTTTAGCTGTAATGGTCGATGGGGAAAAAGAAGAGATGAATGGATTTCCATTTTGATTTTTTTTAGAATAATACACCTACTGAGACGAAACTACAACTATATGTGGCCATCCCACGCAGCTTTGTCTAAAAAACATCACTCTTCCTTCCAAATGCTTCCATTTTTTGTTGATAGCTTACCAGACTTGCCGCTTGGTATTTCAAATGCTTCCTTAACTGTATTATCAGAGGATAAATTGCCCAAGGCATGAAGGTTCAGCTTATAGTCCACAAAGCCATGAAATCAGATGGTATAGAAAAATAAACATGGGTTGACCAAATAAAATCTAGACCATGTGAAAAATAGACCAACTGGATGAGAAAAAGTTAGAATTGTGTTGCACCGTATAATTATTGACACCCTAATTACCCTCTTAATTGCACAATTACCTTTTAATTTGATACATCCGTATCTAGACAAATATAAGACAAGAATTTTGGGACGGAGGAAGTATATGCAAAAAACGTGCATTGCCCGTTATCTTTGACTGTTGCTAGTAAGGACCATAGATTCTACTCTGACCAATTACCTTTTATTCTCACATCACGGAAAATCAATGGAAATGGTCATTCCAAAAAACTTATTCTACGGTCTATTTGGTCAGAGTTGGATTACATGTGTTGGTGCACGACATCACTTTATATAGACTAAAATGGATTAGTTTAAATATCATGCAGACCCCATCTTTTCAAAGAATTTTTGTCTTGCTTTGTGAAAACTGCAGACTTGTTTAGTGGTTCAGGTATGCCTGCACCGCAAGAAATCCAGTTGACCTTTTGGTGACCCACGCAGATACTTTGCTCTACCCCGCAAGGAAAAAAAAATGATACTTTCCTCTGTTCCTCGTATTTAGTCTGCTCCAAAGATAGCTCTTACCCAGCTCGGTTAGCGTAATCAACATTTCTACCAATGCTAGCAGAGTAGCAGCAGTAGTAGTATAGTATATGTATTTAGGCTGCACAGTTGTAGCTCCTAGATTTAGGCTCCACAGTCGTTGTGAACACAGCAGAAAAAGTGGAAAAGTTGAGCCGAAAGGAACACGGCAGAATCGTCTACTTCCGATCTTTATGCTGCAGCTCAGTTTCAAATGCACGCCCTCGAATGTTTCAGAAATTGTGTACGCATGCCTCGTGGTTTAGCATCTAGTTTTATTTTCGAGGAAACTTTCAATCTATTCATCAACTGTCAAAGTATTACAGTTGTTGAGTATATTGTGTACGTGTATATTTGTGTGTAGGGCCCACCTCCTGTTTCCTCTGTATAGTTGAGGTTGTGGCCCACCTCTGTACTTATATATACGTGCCTGATGCACCGATCAATACATTGTGATTGCACAGCCCACATCTTATCCTTCTACATAGTATCTATCGCAGCATGATCCTAAAACCATAAGCCGCCGCCGCCGCCGCTACTCCCCGCCGCCGCCATCCACCGCCACCGACCTCTCGGTCGCCGTAGCCGCCGCTGGTCGCCGCCGCCTCTCCCCACCACCTCGCCTTCCGCCACCGCCGCCTCTTCCCGAGGCCGCCGCCGCTGAACGCCACAAGCTTCCGCCCTCTCTCCCGAACCCTCCTGCCACCCGCGCCGCCACACCTCCCAACCCGCGCCGCCACACCTCCCAACCCGCGCCGCCACACCTCCCAACCCGCGCCGCCACCCGCACCACCCCATCCTCCACCCACCCGCGCCGCGTCCCAAACCCTAACCCTAGCCATGAGCTCCTCCTCCTCCACCGTCTCCAACCCGTTCGCCGGTCCCGATGTCACCCTCGTTCGCGACCTCAACATCCATGAGCGTGTCCCGGTCAAGCTTGATCAAAACACCGCGTCCTACTCCACTTGGAAGCGCTATTTTTCGCTTGTGTTCCGTGAGTACCTCCTGCACGACCACGTGGACGGCATCGTGGACTCGGCGCTCATGATCAACGACGAGGAGTGGATGATCCTCGACGCCACCATCATCCGCTGGTTCTACCTCACCATCTCCAGCGACCTCTTCCACACCGTGGTGGACGACGACGACGATGCCTACGCGGTCTGGACCAAACTCAGCGGCCTCTTCACCGACAACCGGCTGCAGCGCAAGGTCCTCCTCCACGGCGAGTTTTACGGGTGCCAGCAGCTTGACTCGTCCATCGATGATTTTTGCATGCGCCTCAAAAAGCTTGCCGATGAGCTCCGTGATCTCGGGGAGACGATCGGCGACGAGCTCCTCATCAGCACCCTCACCGCCGGCCTCAACGAGGATTTTGGGAACGCCGCCTCCAACCTTACCCTCATCCCGGAGCCTACCTTCGTCAAGGTGGTCGCATACCTCAAGTTGGAGGAGCGTCGGATGCGGATGGCGCGACCCACACCGCCCTCGTCGCCGGCACCCGCGGGGGTCAAGCCCCACCACCGCCACGCCCGACGCTGCCACAGCCGGCGGAGCCCGCCTTCCCGCCCGCCCCGGCCACTCCCTTCCCGCCGCCCCAGCCGGCGGCCAATGGGGGGGGGTCGTCACGGCGGCCGTCGCGGCGGCCGCAAGTAGGGGGGCGCAGGCGCTCAGGGAGGAGCACCCCGCCCACCGCAGCAAGCTTATCAGCCGGCCCCGTGGTACGCCGGCCAGAACCCATGGACCAGCGTTGTGCACGCCTACTCCATGCCGGTTCCTAGGGCCCCTGCCCCGGGCATTCTCGGCGCCCGCCCACTGTCACACAAAGCGTTCTACGCCGCGCCGCAGCCCTATGCGGCGCCCTACGCAGCGCCCTACGCGGCACCCTACGGCCAGCAGCCGCAGCCAGGTGGGCTGCCGCTGCTGCCCCTGACGACCGCGCCACAGGCTCTCCCGCCGGTGCCGTGGGACCCGGCCCTTCTGGCGGCTCTTCATACCGCTCCTTCGCCGTCCAGCTACACCGGCGGCGGCGACTGGTACATGGACACCGAAGCCACCGCTCACATGGCGGCTTATCCCGGTAACCTTCACACCTCCTATCCTGTCCATACTTCCAACCGCATCACCGTCGGTGACGGCTCCTCTCTTCCTACCACCAATATAGGCATGCATGTTTTCCGTCTAACTCCACTCCCATATCCATGTCTAATGTCTTAGTTTCTCCTGAACTTATTAAAAATCTTGTTTCTGTTTGTTCTCTTACATGTGAAAATCCTGTTACCGTTGAATTTGACGAATGTGGTTTTTCTGTTAAGGACGCTCGCACGCGGATAGTGCTCCACCGATGTGACAGCCCCGACGAGCTCTACCCGATTCACTCCGCTACCTCCACCACTTCCGCCGCCCCTGTCGCTCTCGCCACCGGAGTGGATCTTTGGCACGCTGGCTTGGGTCATCCTAATTCTGCCACCCTTCGCCATATACTTAGGAGTTTTTCTTTCACGTGTAATAAGAACGAGGATCACTCATGTCATGCATGTTGCCTCGGCAAACATGCTCGTCTCCCGTTTAGGGCTTCTTCTCATGTTGCATCGTACCCGTTTGAGTTAATTCATAGTGATGTTTGGACCTCTCCTGTTGCCAGTAATACGGACTTTCTTTATTATCTTGTCATACTTGATGATTTCTTGCATTATGTGTGGACCTTCCCGTTGCGCCGCAAGTCGGATTTTATATCCACTCTCGCCGCCTTCTACTCCTATGTTCTCACGTAGTTTGGTCGTCCCATTCTTGCGTTGCAGACAGACAACGAGAAAGAGTTCGACAACCTCGCTGTTCGTACTCTCCTTACCACACATGGCACGACTTTTCGTCTCACTTGCCCGTACACCTCGCAGCAGAACGGTCGTGCTGAGCGTATCCTTTGCACTCTCAATGACTGCGTTCGGACTCTTCTCTTTCTTGTCAATGTGCCTCCGCGCTTTTGGCCAGACGCTCTCGCCACCGCTTCCCTCCTTATCAACATCCGTCCATGTCGCACTCGCGGGAACTTTGCACCTCATCACCTTCTCTTCGGTTCACCACCCTCTTATGATGAGCTTCGCATCTTCGGCTGCCTTTGCTACCCTAGCATCGCCGCTACTGCGCCTCATAAGCTTGCACCCCGCTCAGTCGCCTGCATCTTTCTCGGCTACCCACCTAACACTAAGGGCTACCGCTGCTATGATCCTGTCTCCCATCGTGTTTTCACCTCCCGACACGTTTACTTTGATGAGATGGTGTTTCCCTTTCAGCAGCAGGTACCCCTCGTCGCCTCGTCACCGCCGGCCACTGGCGGCCCTTCGGTGACTTCGTCAGGTGGACGGCCCCGTTCGGCCCGTGGACCGCCTCCGGGCTTTGGTGGTCCTCGCGCCCTCATGCCGGCGCCTGCACCCTCGGCCTCCTCGGCCGAACCTGACGGCGGGATCAGGCGGTGCTGGCTCGGCTGCCCCTTCGGCTGCCTCGACGCCGGCTGCCTCGTTGACCCCGACGCCGGCCACCTCGCCGGCCCTGACGCTGGCCTCCTCGCCGGCCCCGACACTGGCCGCCTCGCCGGCTCCGACGCCGGCCGCCTCGCCGGCCCCCTCGCCGGCCGCCTCGCCGGTGGCTGCGATGGCGCCGGCTGGCCCCGTTACACGGGCTCGTACCGGTGTTCATCGTCCGAGCCTCCGGTACTCGAGCGATGAGTATGTCCTCGCCGCCTCCACCGCGGAGCCGTCTCCTCTTCCCGTGTCCGCTCGTGCAGCCCTGCGTGATCCTCACTGGCTTGCGGCAATGCAGGAAGAGTTCGATGCTCTCCAGCGGAACCGTACCTGGACACTGGTTCCCAGGCCTCTTCGCGCCAACGTCATCACCGGCAAGTGGATCTTTCGCCATAAGACCCGCTCGGATGGTACTCTTCAGCACTACAAGACTCGCTGGGTGGTTCGTGGTTTCCGCCAGCGCGCTGGAGTGGACTTCACTAAGACGTTTGCCCTGTGTCCCGAGGCTGGCCCATTCATCAGACGGATGTCTCCAACGCCTTTCTCCACGGCCATCTTGAGGAGCAGGTGTATTGTGAGCAACCCACCAGTTTTGTCGACGCCTCACTTCCTGGCCATGTGTGTCTGCTGTCCCGCTCTCTCTACGGGCTCAAGCAGGCACCCCGCGCCTGGTACCAGCGGATCGCCGGGTTTCTTCGGACACTGGGCTTCAGCATCATTCGCTCGGACGCCTCACTGTTTGTCTATCGCCACGGTGATACGAGTGCATATTTGCTCCTTTAGGTCGATGACATCATCCTGACGGCCTCCTCCGCAGCTCTTCTTCAGCAGATTACTCTCCGGATGCGTGACGAGTTTGCCATCAAGGACTTGGGTGCTCTACATTATTTCCTTGGCATTGAGGTCGTTCGGCGCCCGGACAGTTTCTTTCTTCATCAGCAGAAGTATGCACACGAGCTTCTTGAGCGTGCCGGCATGCTCAACTGTCACCCTGTTGCTACTCCTGTTGACACGAAGGCCAAGGTTTCTGCTCTTGAGGGCTCGCCAACGTCGGATGCTCCTTTCTACCTGTCTATCGTCGGGGCTCTTCAGTATTTGACTCTCACCATACCAGATCTTCAGTATGCTGTTCAGCAGGTGTGTCTCCACATGCACGCCCCTCGCGACTCCCATTGGACTCTCATGAAGCGGATCCTTCGTTACATCCGCGGCACGATGACCCTCGGGCTGACACTCACGGCGTCCACTTCTTTGGAGATGATGGCCTACTCTGATGCGGACTGGGCTGGCTGCCCAGATACTCGTCGGTCCACCTCTGGCTACTGCGTCTACCTCGGTCCTTCACTCGTCTCGTGGTCGTCCAAGCGACAACCCACGGTTTCGCGCTCCAGCGTGGAAGCTGAGTACCGAGCTGTGGCCAACGCTGTTGCTGAGTGCACCTGGCTACCACAGTTACTTCAGGAGCTGCATCACGACGTCTCCCAGGCTACGGTTGTCTACTGCGACAACGTTTCTGCGGTGTACCTCTCCGCCAACCCTGTTCATCATCGCCGGACTAAACACATTGAGCTGGACATTCATTTTGTGCGCGAGCAGGTGGCTCTTGGACGCATTCGGATTCTCCATGTGCCGACTGCACAACAGTTCGCCGATGTGATGACGAAGGGACTGCCGACTTCTACCTTCGAGGAGTTTCGTTCCAGTCTTTGCGTCACTAGTGCCGCTTCGACTGCGGGGGGGTGTGAGTATATTGTGTACGTATATATTTGTGTGTAGGGCCCACCTCCTGTTTTCTTTGGAGGTTGTGGCCCACCTCTGTACTTATATATACGTGCCTGGTGCACCGATCAATACATTGCGATTGCACAACCCACATCTTGTCCTTCTACAACAGCGAACACTAGGCAAAAAATTGAGCTATGAAAATGATTTTTCATGCTTGCGACAATATAATTTGTCATCCCAAGCGTCAAATTTGCCATGCTTAAAAATACGACGTCATATTTGTAGTGAAATCCTTTTGCTTTGCACTAGCACATTTGGAATGGTCCCTCGCTCCAATATCGGGTAGGGCGAGGTCAATCGCGCAAAACCTCCCCCACCCCGGCAGACTCTGTCCCGTCTCCGGCGCTCCTCAGCTTTCACACACACGGAGAAGGAAGGAAGCAGAAAGGAAGGAGAGAAACAAGGAAACGGAAAACAAGTCCTCGGCCAAAGTTGTTACGCGGACCCGAATTCAAACCCCTTTTATACGTTGCCGCTAGCCGACCGACCGACCTCTCCTCCTCCAGCTCCACAAATTCCTTCCTTCCTTGCCTCCGGCGCCTGCCATACCCACCCATCACTTCCTATCTTCCTCTATGCCCAAGGAAAGTATGGCTGGCGCCTCCTTTAAACCCTTTCTGACTGATTGATCCCGTATAAAATACTTGCCTTCCTCCGTGCGCGTTGCTGCCATGGAAAGGGGCGACATCACAAGCAGAGGCGGCCTTGTCTGAGACAGAGACGGAGAGACACCGAGAGAGAGGGGTTTGGATCGGGCGACGGATGGGAGAGGGAGGCCACGTCTCGCGAGGAGGACATTAATGGCGAGAGAGACCCAAGGCAGGTGTTAGTTTGGAGCAAGTGCTGCCGTCTCTGTTAGTCTCTCGGCTTCCACGAGTTCTCGGTGTGGCGAGAAGACGAGCAGGAGGATATGCTTGCAAGGGAGGCCGCGTCTGGAAGATAAGTTTCCGATTGGGGTAAGTATATATACGATATGATTATCTTCATTCTGTTCTCCGCGTTGATTTTCCCTTGGATTCCAGTGAGTTCTTCTCTTGTTCTTGAGTTCTTGGGCGGTGAGTCGAATTTCTTCTCTGATAGTACTACTATTTTGTATTTCTTACCTGAAGTGAGAGTTACTCTGTTCTTTCCTGGGTCAGTTTCGTGTGAAAATTCAAGAGGGGTTTACATAGCATAGGATTACTATACGATCAGGAGTCGCAACACGATCGACGATGAAGAGTTCCTTTTGTAAAAACTGAATTAATACTTGTGATCCTCCTTTTGCTTTGCATGTTTTTGGCTTCTCTGAAGAAATTTAAGGACGCCGGTGCATTTCTTGCACAATGCACTTTTCTCTCACTAGTTTTTTTTCTCACTTTCACCAGGTAATTGAGTAAGTATAAAATTTAATCAGCACAGTGATTGGCATCGTAAATTCGTAATCACACACCGTGATGATTTTTTTGATTTGCAATATTCGCATGTAAATTGCCATATCTCCGACACCAGGATCCATCGTTATCTAGAAGAACGGTGCAGTAATAGTATAGTACTCAAATTAATGGCATGTCCAAAAGCCTGCACGATTTCGTCTGAATCAGAAACCGGTAATTAAAGCTGGCCAACAACAGGCAAACCCAAGGCGTTGAAAATATGGCGAGGAAATCAGTTTTCTCCAGAAATTAGGCAAAGGCAAGAAACTGACACGCACAGGCTGAAGATGAGATATCTGTGCTGCACATTCTCGTGACTAGACCAGAAATTAGGCCGAGGAGGAAGAAGAAGCTGACATGCCTAGCCGGACTAGAAGCCTGACATGACATGGAAAGCACTCACTCACTGACAGGTTGATCTGCGGATTGTCACAGCACATGCAGAAATCTAGTCGGGTTCTATCTTCTTCGGATCCATTGCTTTTGGTCTCTTCTTCTGATAGAATGCCTTTTGGTTTCTTCTTCTTCTACCTTCGCACGTCCGGGTGGAGATTGGAGGGTAACGCTTGGAGCTTTTCTCATGGCAGCTTGCTGACATGGAACCGAGGAGGCTTGGGCGGTTAGTGTTTCTGCTCTGCTGCTGTGCGGCCGTCACATGCAGTCTGCACGCGGGAGCTCAGGCACAAACCACTCTACGACAACAATCCGAAGGCTCACCCCACAATGGAGCAGGTGAGTGAATAATCCTCATCTACCACTTTAACCAAAAACTACGACAATTCGCGGAAACGTGACAGAAAACTACCACTTTACGATTTTGTCTCGAAAACTACCACTTTTTTTATTAATCCGTGACAAAAAACTACCAAGTGTGAAAACTGCTCGCTTTGCCTGGGTTAAACGCAAATCTGACTGCCCGACCCCACACATAAACGGGCTAAAAATGCAATCGGGTCCCTAGTTTTTCTTCAAAAAAGCAATCGGGTCCTCCGCCTCCTCCTCCTCATCGCCGGCCTCCTTCCCCAGCCGCTTAAGTCGCTGTGATCTTGTGACCGTACACAGGGCGCGGGCTCACGACGAGGTTGCGGCCACTGCTCTGCTTGCGCCATTTCCAGGAGTCGGCCGGCGTGCTGGGCAGCGGGGGCACGGCGGGGCGGCGGCACAGCCCGAACGGCCACCCCTCGCAGTGCTGGAAGCCCTCCCACGTCGCCGGCGGGCCCATGTCCGTCAACGACGCCACGGTCGCCGCCCGGCTCGTGCTGCGCGTGAAGAAGCTCTTCACCGAGAAGAACGCCTCGCTCTCGGCGTCGCCGTTGTCGCTGCCCGCCTCCGCCTCTTCCTTCTGCTCCCCTTCCACCACGACGAACTGCTCAGGGCTCGAGACCTTCTCCAGAACGCTTCTCGGATCGAGCGGGGTGAACGACCAGATGAAGGCGCTCGACAGAGTCGGAGAGCCCGCGCTGCACCGCGACTCCTTCTTCAGCTGCCGCCTCCTCATCTCGTTGAGTATCACCTGCAGCATCAACGCAAGACATCTTACTCTCCTGTTACTCATGACCTCAATCTCAAGTGAACTCAGCATGAACATGACTATAGCATGCTCTGCTGTTACCTGTTTGGTGTCGAGCGCGTCCTCGTCGTCTGTGTCATCGTCGGAGCTCCACCCGGCGCCGGGGATCCTGAGGCAGGGGACATGGCAGTGCGCGTAGGTCTCCCGGATGAGGCAGGAGAGAGACTTGCAGTGGTTAGTGGCCGGGAGCTTGGGGTGGTTTGCGGCTGGGGAAGAAGGAGGCCGGCGATGAGGAGGAGAAGGAGGCGGAGGACCCGATTGCTTTTTTGAAGAAAAACTAGGGACCCGATTGCATTTTTAGCCCGTTTATGTGTGGGGTCGGGCAGTCAGATTTGCGTTTAACCCAGGCAAAGCGAGCAGTTTTCACACTTGGTAGTTTTTTGTCACGGATTAATAAAAAAGTGGTAGTTTTCGGGACAAAATCATAAAGTGGTAGTTTTCTGTCACGTTTCCGCGAATTGTCGTAGTTTTTGGTTAAATACTCACCACCTCATGAAAAAGCTTCAAAATGTTTTTACCACCTTCCCAGTAACATGCAAATTAAGTGTGCCTCTGATGTGTTAAAAAAAAAGAAGAAGTTTGCCTGTGAGGTAATTGATCGTGTTGCCTGTGTTGATCAGTGGGTAGGGTATTGTCGGAGACGGCGAATCGATCGCATAGCGACCTTTCGAGAAGAACGAGAAGAATCGATCCTCTTGATGGCTTGAGGAAGTATGAGGGAGGGTTCAATATCACAAACAAGCATTACTGGAGTGTAAGTTTTCTTCTTCTCTATCTGAATACAATCTGAAGAGGCATACACACTGCTTTCTGTAATCAGATAGACTGACTTGCGGACAAAAGAACTACCACTTTCTTAATAACAGAAATGACTGCTTTTGCAGTATCATGTTCATTCATTTTTGCAGTAACATTGATGTAGCTAACATTGATGTAGCTTATGTTAGATGGAGTTGACTGAACAAAGTGAGAGGGGGAAACCATATGCATCCATCGAGGATTAAAACTGATTGTCCTTGTGTTTATTTTTCAGTCGACCGTATTTACAGGTAGATCTGGATACATCATTGGTGCATTATGGCTTATTGGTGGTGTCATTTTTGCCGGCTTCCTTCTTGCCTCAAAGATTTTCTTCACCAAAAGTAACGAAAGAGAAAGAGACGGTGTCATCGATGATTTTCTTGACAGATGCCATCTTGTGTCTGTCATGCTTATCATTCTTCTTGCAGTTTTTGCCATGTAAGTTTCAGCTCAGCGGTACTTCTATCAAATTCTCACATGATATGCAACCATTGTAAACCCAAAAATCTAAGTAGAAATGTTGCGACTCATCTGCTGCCACGCTTTATTTGCAGAGTTGCATCGGCGATCGCGCTTCAGGGCGCTGTACTATTTCATTCTAGAGCAGAGTCCATCAAAGATATCGTCGGGAGAACAACGCTTGAAGCGACTGCGACGATTTATAACATTACAGGAGCCATTGAGAGGATGCAGAACACGTCGGGGCTATACAACATTAGTAGCCAATCCTTTGATCATCTGAACTCCACGGTAAAGGCACTGAACTCTGAAGCCGTGGAAATTCAGGCGAAGGCCGAAAAGAACATGCGCTTGGTCAGCAAAGGCATCAACACATTGTAAGAACTTTTTTACATGATAAGCATGATAGATACTGCTACATTAGTAGTTCTCGAATCTTATGAAACCTGAAAATCATCATGGGAAATAATACAGCTGATAATTTTCAGAGAACTTGTCATCATTTTAACCGTGACGCTGAATCTTGTCTTGGTCCTTGTCTTGCTAGGTAAGTGATCATGGTGAAATGTTTCTCAGCGGGCATAAATTCTCTTACATATTACCTGAAAATAAAATTAACACATTGCTTTTTTATGGTAGTGGGAAGACCTCTGAGGCTACAGAAGTTGTACCATATGTGAGTAAATATCATTTACTTCAGACATCCACCACAATAAGCTGAATAATTTTAGTTCATATTCTGATGAAAGTTATCTGTTTGCAACAGGTGCATAGCCTTGTGCTGGGTACTGACAGTCCTCTTCTGGATGTACTTCGGGCTGTACTACTTCCTCGACAAGTTCGCCGGCGACACATGCGCGGCCTTGGAGGAGTACCAGCTGAACCCCAAGAACAGCACGCTGGGCGCCATCATACCCTGCAGCGAGAAGATGTCCGGCAGCGTCATCCTGCACGATGTTGGTGCAGGCATACACGACATCATAGACCAGGTAACATTTTGGAACTCTGAAGCTGCGTTCAGAAGCAGAGCAGACAGAGTTAGCATGATGCATCCAGATTGTTTCTGAATCAATCTTGGTTTCGACAGGTGAATTCGAACATTTACACCATCAAGTCGGAGTACCCCGTGAAGCAGCTGGGCTATATCTGCAACCCGTTCGCCGGGCCGCCGGGGTACCGGTACCGGCCGGAGAACTGCGCTTCCGGCGCCGCCACCATTGGTGACATCCCTCAGGTAAACAAACAAGCTCCGTCGCAACATCCAGGAACCAAAGCATCTGAAGAGGAAATATAATCTTGACGGCATGGCACTGATTGTTCTCGCGCTGTTGTTGTGAAGATCCTGCGGAGGCTGACGTGCTCGGAGTTGGGCGGTGGCGCCAACTGCGCGCCGGCCGACCTCTCGTCGGCGATCGACTACGACAAGGTGCAGACGTACACGAGCTCCATCCAGAACGTGCTGGACATCTTCCCGGGCACGGAGCGGCTGGTGAGCTGCGAGCTGGTGAAGGCCGGCTTCGCGGACATCGTGGGCAACCAGTGCGCGCCGCTGCGGCGCGGCGCGCGGGCGACGTGGGCCGCGCTCGCCGCCCTGTCGACGGCCATGGCACTGCTCGTGCTCGCCTCGGCGGCGTGCGGCGGCGTCGGAGGGTCGCGCCACGCCGGCGACGACCGCCACTCGGTGAGGCACCTCACGTCGTCGTCCAACTCGGAGGTATCGGAGACCGAGTTCACCGAGATGCACGCCAAGAAAGTGCGAGTTAAGATCGCTGGGCCGTGAGAGGCAGATCAAATTCTTTTTGCTGTGCTCTTTGCTATTTGCAGGTGATAGTTTGGGAGAGAGTATACAGCCGGCGGGAGAGACTGATCCCGGAGAGATCATCCATCGCCGGCGCGCCATTGACGTGAAATGTTTGGTTTCTTTTCGTGCGTGGTCTGGAGAATCCAGCCGTACACATATGCAGTCTTGGTATAGGAGAGGAAAAGGAGAAATTGGTGTAATCCTGTATATGACCGGCAAAAAAAACACTGTTTGTATATAGAATTTTTAATCATAGCCTGATTTATTATCTTACAAGAGACTTTTTCTTTTCACGAATACGCAAAGCTTGGCGTATCTTTCATTGATAGAATAAAAGAGAATGACTACGACAGAGGGTACATGACATGAACGCCAAAGGGCATAATCATGGAACCCGGAGCAGAGAGACAAGGGATGTTCAACCCGAGTAAGAGCATCTCCAACAGCCGTGCAAAGCGCCGCGCGCAAAAAACCCATTTGCCGCGCGCGCTTTGGCATGTTTAGCGCGGCCGCCAGCGCTGGCTCCAGCAGCCGCGCTATAATGCAGCGCGCGCACGCCGCTCCAATAGCGCACAAAAATACAGCGCGCACGACTCGCCGGGCATTAACATATATGATATTTTGGACATAAAATGAGTTTGAAACATTCATCAAAATGCAATGAACACGTGAAATTTGACACAAACAAGTTGATGATGAATAAAAGTTCATGCCCACAAGTTCAAAATCATGCCCACAAGTTCATCCAACCAAGTTCAAATGCAAACTAAAGTTCAAGACAGGACACATCAATCTTCATCTTCCTCGTCTTCGTCCTCATCTTCCGAAGACGACTCTTCCGCCTCCGAAGATGAATCTTCCTCCCTCTCCTCATCACGCACCGCATCACGTGAAGCTCCGACGGTGTTGGCAAGATTTTCAACGGCATCTCCATGGGAATGTGTGTGAGAAGGCACATCGAAAGACATTCCACCCATGGCGGCCGGAGGTGCACCCATGCCTCCCATGAGAGAAGCAAAACTCATGCCTCCCATGGCGGCCATAGCGTCGGAGGGTGCTCCAAAGCCACCCATGCCTCCCATGGCGGCCGGAGGTGCACCCATGCCTCCCATGGCGGCCGGAGGTGCACCCATGCCTCCCATGGCTCCGAAGCCACCCATGCCTCCCATGGCGCCAAGGCCACCGCCACCCATGGCGCCGAGGCCACCGCCACCCATGGCGCCGAGGCCACCGCCACCCATTGCACGAACCATGGCTCTTTTTTGGATCAAGACTTCTTGTTGGGCAAGATTGACATACTCCTTTTGCGCCGCATTGAGGTTAGATGTGTCCAAGAAGAACAAGTGCTTCTCCCATTCCAACGACTTAGCTCGCTCCTCATTGCTCACTTTCCTCTCCTCCAAAGCCACCATCCTCTCCTCGGCCGCCACCCTTCTCTCCTCGGCCGCCAACCTCCTCTCCTCGGCCACGACATCTTGGTTCCTTGCCATTTTCCTCACCTCAGTGGCTTCGACCCTTGCCTTCACAATAGCTTCCATAGCATTTTTGAACTCATCATCTCCTTTCCTCTTCTTCTTTTCGATTTTGTCTTTCTTGCACCCATCCGGTCGTTTTGGCTTCGAGTATGAAACCGAGTTGGGTGTGGGGCTTCTCTTGCCGTCATCACTTGATGCATCCTCCTCCTCCTCCTCATCATTCATCTCAATTGCTCGCTTCCGTTTGTTGCTCAAATTCAAATCCTCCAAACCATCACGCTTCTTCCATTTCTCATCATCCTTTAACACTTCATAGCAATGAGGCAGGGTAAAGATCCTGCCTTTCTTGATCTTCTCCTTCTTGGTTGTCCTTGTCTCTTCTTTGAACAAGTTTTGTGCAATGTTGTACTACAAGAAAAACAAAACAAGTTAGCACTTCGGTCACCAAAAACAAGTATGATGAATGAGGGAGTCCTGGACTAGGGGGTGTCCGGATAGCCGAACTATCACTATCGGCCGGACTCCAAGACTATGAAGATACAAGATTGAAGACTTCGTCCCGTGTCCGGATGGGACTTTCCTTGGCGTGGAAGGCAAGCTTGGTGATACGGATATGTAGATCTCCCACCATTGTAACCGACTCTGTGTAACCCTAGACCTCTTCGGTGTCTATATAAACCGGAGGGTTTTAGTCCGTAGGACAACAACAATCATACCATAGGCTAGCTTCTAGGGTTTAGCCTCCTTGATCTCGTGGTAGATCCACTCTTGTACTACCCATATCATCAATATCAATCAAGCAGGAGTAGGGTTTTACCTCCATCGAGAGGGCCCGAACCTGCGTAAAAACATCGTGTCCCTTGTCTCCTGTTACCATCCGCCTAGACGCACAGTTCGGGATCCCCTACCCGAGATCCGCCGGTTTTGACACCGATATTGGTGCTTTCATTGAGAGTTCCTCTGTGCCATCACGATCAGGAAGGATGCCTCTCCCCGTCTTTAAGGACGGTACCATTGCCAAAGGAGCTTTGGCCGCCGGCCAAACTGTCCGGCTAGGTGGTTTTCTTATGACCACCTGTTCGGCCACCGCTTCGACGATGACCTCTCGGGTCATTGAAAGCAATCTTCACATCAACTCGGAATTCACCAAGCAGCTGGATCCGATGGAGCTCTCTTCCGTAAGCGAGCTCTTGGATCGCATCGCCGCCCTGGGAGTCGCTACAGACTACGATCAGATTAGGCTTAAAACCGATCTGAGAGAGATTAACTCTCCCCAGGTTACCCACCACGTTGCGGTGGTAGAGGAACAACGCGGCGACTCTTCTTCTGTATTGAAGACCAGTTATGTCCGGACTCCTGATCCCTCCATGCCGGATTCCCGCGGAGGGACGGACGACAATCAAGTACTGAACCTAAAGTCAGGCAGCGGACCAGATTCGTTGGACAACGTCCAGCAATACAAGCTTCCAAATTCGGAAACTTTTCGGCCCTTGAGACTCAAGTTGGGCAGGGTTCCGGACTTAATTCCACCCGCCCACCCAAACATAAGCGATCTATCTCAAATCCGGCAAGAGCCCATGGAGACAGTACATCATTACTGGGCCAGATTCCTCCTGGTTATGGACAGGATAAAGGACTGCCGTGAGGAAAGCGCAATCTCAATTTTCTGCAACAATAGCACGAACAAGGGAATCACTAACGCCATAAGTCGCCGCGAAATTACACGCTTCGCCGACCTGGCGTCCATAGTACGAAAGTACTGTGCGATGGAGAGTACCTGGAAAATCGAAACTAAGTTTTGGGACAATCCGGCTCCGAACACAACCCTAGCCCGAAACAAAAGGGTGCATCATGCTCAGGCACCCGGGACAAAAACCAAAAAGCAAAAACCCCATAAAGGGCACGGAACCGTACTGGAGGGATGGCTCAGCGGACCCTGTAAAATCCATAGTACAGAGGGCGCCACTCCAACACACAGCCTTCGAGCATGTTGGATACTACGGCAGGTGGCCAAAAGTGGCGAAGAGCTTATAGCCCCGGAGAACCAGCCCAACAGCACCAATACGGTATTAACAGTCTTCAAGACTTTCGCATCAAATAATATATGAAAACAAACAATCCGCAGTCTCGCCGAAGTCTACCAAGTAGCAACAACAAATCCATGGAGCGACACTATTGGAAATATGCCCTAGAGGCAATAATAAATTGGTTATTATTATTATATTTCCTTGTTCATGATAATCGTTTATTATCCATGCTATAATTGTATTGATAGAAACTCAGATACATGTGTGGGTACATAGACAACACCATGTCCCTAGTAAGCCTCTAGTTGACTAGCTCGTTGATCAACAGATGGTTACGGTTTCCTGACCATGGACATTGGATGTCGTTGATAACGGGATCACATCATTAGGAGAATGATGTGATGGACAAGACCCAATCCTAAGCCTAGCACAAAGATCGTAGTTCATATGCTAAAGCTTTTCTAATGTCAAGTATCATTTCCTTAGACCATGAGATTGTGCAACTCCCGGATACCGTAGGATTGCTTTGGGTGTACCAAACGTCACAACGTAACTGGGTGGCTATAAAGGTGCACTACAGGTATCTCCGAAAGTGTCTGTTGGGTTGGCACGAATCGAGACTGGGATTTGTCACTCCGGTTAACGGAGAGGTATCTCTGGGCCCACTCGGTAGGACATCATCATAATGTGCACAATGTGACCAAGGGGTTGATCACGGGATGATGTGTTACGGAACGAGTAAAGAGACTTGCCGGTAACGTGATTGAACAAGGTATCGGGATACCGACTATCGAATCTCTGGCAAGTACAATACTGCTAGACAAAGGGAATCGTATACGGGATTGATTGAATCCTTGACATTGTGGTTCATCCGATGAGATCATCGTGGAACATGTGGGAGCCAACATGGGTATCCAGATCCCGCTGTTGGTTATTGACCGGAGAACGTCTCGGTCATGTCTGCATGATTCCCGAACCCGTAGGGTCTACACACTTAAGGTTCGATGATGCTATGGTTATAAAGGAAGTTTGTATGTGGTTACCGAATGTTGTTCGGAGTCCCGGATGAGATCCCGGACGTCACGAGGAGTTCCGGAATGGTCCGGAGGTAAAGAATTATATATGGGAAGTCCTGTTTTGATCACCGGAAAAGTTTCGGGTTTTATCGGTAATGTACCGGGACCACCGGGAGGGTCCCGGGGGTCCACCAAGTGGGGCCACCATCCTCGGAGGGCTGCATGGGCCAAGTGTGGGAGGGGACCAGCCCCAGGTGGGCTGGTGCGCCCCCCCCAAGAGGCCCATGCACCAAGAGATAAGGGAAAGGGAGAGTCCTAAAGGGGGAAGGCACCTCCTAGGTGCCTTAGGGAGGATGGACTCCTCCCTGGCCGCACCCTTTCCTTGGAGGAAGGGCCAAGGCTGCGCCCCCCTCTCCCTTGCCCCTATATATAGTGGAGGGGAGGGAGGGCAGCTGCACCTGAGTCCCTGGCACCTCCCTCCCTCCCGTGACACCTCCTCCTCTCGCGCAGGTGCTTGGCGAATCCCTGCTGGATTGCCACGCTCCTCCACCACCACCACGCCGTTGTGCTGCTGCTGGATGGAGTCTTCCTCAACCTCTCCCTCTCTCCTTGCTGGATCAAGGCGTGGGAGACGTCACCGGGCTGTACGTGTGTTGAACGCGGAGGTGCCGTCCGTTCGGCACTAGGATCTCCGGTGATTTGGATCACGACGAGTACGACTCCTTCAACCCCGTTATCTTGAACGCTTCCGCTTAGCGATCTACAAGGGTATGTAGATGCACTCTCCTTCCCCTCGTTGCTGGTTTCTCCCTAGATAGATCTTGGTGACACGTAGGAAAATTTTGAATTTCTGCTACGTTCCCCAACAGTGGCATCATGAGCTAGGTCTATTGCGTAGATTCTTTGCACGAGTAGAACACAAAGTAGTTGTGGGCGTTGATTTTGTACAATATGCTTACCGTTACTAGTCCAATCTTGTTTCGACGGTATTGTGGGATGAAGCGGCCCAGACCGACCTTACACGTACTCTTACGTGAGACAGGTTCCACCGACTGACATGCACTTGGCGCATAAGGTGGCTAGCGGGTGCCAGTCTCTCCCACTTTAGTCGGAACAGATTCGATGAAAAGGGTCCTTATGAAGGGTAAATAGCAATTGGCATATCACGTTGTGGTTTTGCGTAGGTAAGAAACGTTCTTGCTAGAAACCCATAGCAGCCACGTAAAACATGCAAACAACAATTAGAGGACGTCTAACTTGTTTTTGCAGGGTATGCTATGTGATGTGATATGGCCAAGAAGAATGTGATGAATGATATGTGATGTATGAGATTGATCATGTTCTTGTAATAGGAATCACGACTTGCATGTCGATGAGTATGACAACCGGCAGGAGCCATAGGAGTTGTCTTTATTTATTGTATGACCTGCGTGTCATTGAACAACGCCATGTAATTACTTTACTTTATTGCTCACCGGTAGCCATAGTAGTAGAAGTAATAAGTTGGCGAGACAACTTCATGGAGACACGATGATGGAGATCATGATGATGGAGATCATGGTGTCATGCCGGTGACGATGATGATCATGGAGCCCCGAAGATGGAGATCAAAAGGAGCAAAATGATATTGGCCATATCATGTCACTATTTGATTGCATGTGATGTTTATCATGTTTATGCATCTTATTTGCTTAGAACGACGGTAGTAAATAAGATGATCCCTTATTAAAATTTCAAGAAAGTGTTCCCCCTAACTGTGAACCGTTGCGAAAGTTCGTCGTTTCGAAGCACCACGTGATGATCGGGTGTGATAGATTCTTACGTTCACATACAACGGGTGTAAGCCAGATTTACACACGCGAAACACTTAGGTTAACTTGACGAGCCTAGCATGTACAGACATGGCCTCAGAACACAAGAGACCGAAAGGTCGAGCATGAGTCGTATAGTAGATACGATCAACATGAAGATGTTCACCGATGATGACTAGTCCGTCTCGCGTGATGATCGGACACGGCCTAGTTGACTCGGATCATGTAATCACTTAGATGACTAGAGGGATGTCTATCTGAGTGGGAGTTCATGAGATGAACTTAATTATCCTGAACATAGTCAAAAGATCTTTGCAAATTATGTCGTAAGCTCGCGCTTTAGTTCCACTGTTTAGATATGTTCCTAGAGAAAATATAGTTGAAAGTTGACAGTAGCGATTATGCGGACAGTAGAAAGCTTATGTCCTTAATGCACCGCTTAGTGTGCTGAACCCCAATCGTCGTCTGTGGATGTTGCGAACATCGGACATACACATTTTGATAACTACGTGATAGTTCAGTTAAACGGTTTAGAGTTGAGGCACCAAAGACGTTTTTCGAAACGTCGCGGAACATATGAGATGTTTCGAGGGCTGAAATTGGGATTTCAGGCTCGTGCCCATGTCAAGAGGTATAAGACCTCCGACAATTTTCTTAGCCTGCAAACTAACGGAGAAAAGCTCAATCGTTAAGCTTGTGCTCAGATTGTCTGAGTGCAACAATCAGTTGAATCGAGTGGGAGTTGATCTTCCAGATGAGATAGTGATGTTTCTCCAAAGTCATTGCCACCAAGCTGCTAGAGCTTCGTGATGAACTATAACATATCAGGGATAGATGATCCTTGAGGTATTCACGATGTTTGACACCGCGAAAGTAGAAATCAAGAAGGAGCATCAATTGTTGATGGTTGGTGAAACCACTAGTTTCAAGAAGGGCAAGGGCAAGAAGGGACACTTCATGAAACGGCAAATCAGTTGCTGCTCCTGTGAAGAAACCCAAGGTTGAACCCAAACCCGAGAATAAGTGCTTCTGTAATAAGGGGAACAGCCACTGGAGCAGAATTACCCTAGATACTTGGTAGATAAGAAGGCTGGCAAGGTCGATAGAAGTATATTGGATATACATTATGTTAATGTGTACTTTACTAGTACTCCTAGTAGCACCAGGGTATTAGATACCGGTTCGGTTGCTAAGTGTTAGTAACTCGAAATAAAAGCTACGGAATAAACGGAGACTAGCTAAAGGTGAGCTGACGATACATGTTGGAAGTGTTTCCAAGGTTGATGTGATCAAGCATCGCACGCTCCCTCTACCATCGAGATTGGTGTTAAACCTAAATAATTGTTATTGGTGTTTGCGTTGAGCATAGACATGATTGGATTATGTCTGTCGCAATACGGTTATTCATTTAAGGAGAATAATGGTTACTCTGTTTATTTGAATAATACCTTCGATGGTCTAGCACCTAAAAGGAATGGTTTATTGAATCTCGATCGTAGTGATACACATTTTCATGCCAAAAAGGATATAAGATAGTAATGATAGTACCACTTACTCGTGGCACTGCCATGTAAGTCATATTGGTGTAAAACGCATGATGAAGCTCCATGTTGATGGATCTTTGGACTCACTCGTTTTTGAAAAGTTTGAGACATGCAAACCATGTCTATTGGTGTATACGCATGAAGAAACTCCATGTTGATGGATCTTTGGACTCACTCGTTTTTGAAAAGTTTGAGACATGCAAACCATGTCTATTGGTGTATACACATGAAGAAACTCCATGCAGATGGATCGTTTGGACTCACTTGATTTTGAATCACTTGAGATATGCAAATCATACCACATAAGCAAGATGACTGAAAAGCCTTGTTTTTCAGTAAGATGGAACAAGATAGAAACTTGTTGGAAGTAACACATTCTGATGTGTGCAGTCCAATGAGTGCCGAGGCATGCAGTGAATATCGTTATGTTCTTACTTCACAGATGATTTGAGTAGATGTTGAGTACATTTACTTGATGAAACACAAGTCTGAATTATTGAAAGGTTCAAGTAATTTCAGAGTGAAGTTGAAGATCTTCGTGACAAGAGGATAAAAGGTCTATGATATGATCATAGAGATGATTTATCTGAGTTACGAGCTTTGGCACGCAATTAAGACACTGTGGAAATTGTTTCACAATTAATACCGCCTGGAACACCATAGTGTGATGGTGTGTCCAAACATCATAGTTGCACCCTATTGGATATGATGCATACCATGATGTTTCTTATCGAATTACCACTATCGTTCATGGGTTAGGCATTAGAGACAACCGCACTCACTTTAATAGGGCACCACGTAATTCCGTTGAGATGACACCGTGTGAACTATGGTTTAGAGAAACCTAAGCTGTCGTTTCTTGAAAGTTTGGGGCTGCGATGCTTATGTGAAAAAGTTTCATCGTGATAAGCTCGAACCCAAAGCGGATAAATACATCTTCATAGGACACCCAAAAACAGTTGGGTAAACCTCCTAATTCAGATCCGAAAGCAATAGGGATTGTTTCTAGAAACGGGTCCTTTCTCGAGGAAAAGTTTCTCTCGAAAGAATTGAGTGGGAGGATGGTGGAGACTTGATGAGGTTATTGAACCGTCACTTCAAATAGTGTGTAGCAGGGCACATGAAGTTGTTCCTGTGGCGCCTACACCATATGAAGTAGAAGCTTATGATAGTGATCATGAAGTTTCGGATCAAGTCACTACCGTACCTCGTAGGGTGACAAGGATGCGTACTACTTCAGAGTGGTACACAATACTGTCTTAGAGGTCATGTTGCTAGACAACAATGAACCTACGAGCTATGGAGAGGCGATGGTGGGCCCAGATTCTGACAAATGGCTCGAGGCCATAAAATCCGAGAAAGAATCCATGACTTTGGAAGAAATACTTGATGGTCATAAGACCGTTGGGTACAGATGGATTTTAGAAGAAGACGGACAATGATGGTAAGTGTCACCATTAAGAAAGCTCGACTTGTCATTAAGATATTTTTCGACAAGTTCAAGGAGTTGACTACGATGAGACTTTCTCACTCGTAGCGATGCTAAGAGTCTGTTGGAATTATATTAGCAGTTATTGCATTATTTGTGAAATCTTGCAGATAGGATGTCAAAACATTGTTTTCTCGACAATTTCTTGAGGAAAGGTTGTATGTGATACAACCAGAAGGTTTTTGACAATCCTGAAAGACGCTATCAAATATGCAAAGCTCCAGCAATCCTTCTAAGGACTGGAGTAAGCATCTCGGAGTTGGAATGTACGCTTTGATGAGATGATCAAAGAATTTTGGGTTTATACAAAGTTTATGAGAAACTTGTATTTCCAAAGAAGTGAGTGGGAGCACTATAGCATTTCTGATGAGTATATGTTGTTGACATATTGTTGATCGGAAATGATGTAGAATTTCTGGAAAGCATATAGGGTTATTTGAAAAGTGTTTTTCAATGGAAGACCTGGATTAAGCTACTTGAACATCGAGCATCAAGATCTATGAGGATAGATCAAAAATGCTTAATAGTACTTTCAAATGAGCACATACCTTGACATGATCTTGAAGGTGTTCAAGATGGATCAGTCAAAGAAGGAGTTCTTGCCTGAGTTCTAAGGTATGAAGTTAAGAGTTAAAGCTCGACCACGACAGAAGAGAGACAAAGGATGAAGGTCGTCCCCTATGCTTCAGACGTAGGGTCTATAATATGCTATGCTGTGTACCGCACCGGAAGTGTGCCTTGCCATGAGTCAGTCAAGGGGTACAAGAATGATCCAGAAATGGGGATCATTGGACAGCGGTCAAAAACTGTCCTTGGAGTAAATAAGGACATGTTTCTCGATTATGGAGGTGATAAAGAGTTTGGCGTAAAGGGTTACGTCGATGCAAGCTTTAACACCTATCCGAATGACTCTGAGTAGCAAACCGGATACGTATAGTGGAGCAACCATTTGGAATAGCTCCAAGTGGAGCGTGGAAGCAGCATTTACAATATGACCTAGAGATTTGTGAAGTACATACGGATCTGAATGTTGCAGACCCGTTGACTAAAACCTCTCTCACAAGCAAAACATGATCAAACCCCAGAACTCATTGAGTCTTAATCACATGATGATGTGAACTAGTTTAGCGACACTAGTAAACTCTTTGGATGTTGGTCACATGACGATGTGACCTGTGAGTGTTAATCACATGGTGATGTGAACTAGATTATTAACTCTAGTGCAAGTGGGAGACTGTTGGAAATATGCCCTAGAGGCAATAATAAATTGGTTATTATTATTATATTTCCTTGTTCATGATAATCGTTTATTATCCATGCTATAATTGTATTGATAGGAAACTCAGATACATGTGTGGGTACATAGACAACACCATGTCCCTAGTAAGCCTCTAGTTGACTAGCTCGTTGATCAACAGATGGTTACGGTTTCCTGACCATGGACATTGGATGTCGTTGATAACGGGATCACATCATTAGGAGAATGATGTGATGGACAAGACCCAATCCTAAGCCTAGCACAAAGATCGTAGTTCGTATGCTAAAGCTTTTCTAATGTCAAGTATCATTTCCTTAGACCATGAGATTGTGCAACTCCCGGATACCGTAGGATTGCTTTGGGTGTACCAAACGTCACAACGTAACTGGGTGGCTATAAAGGTGCACTACAGGTATCTCCGAAAGTGTCTGTTGGGTTGGCACGAATCGAGACTGGGATTTGTCACTCCGGTTAATGGAGAGGTATCTCTGGGCCCACTCGGTAGGACATCATCATAATGTGCACAATGTGACCAAGGGGTTGATCACGGGATGATGTGTTACGGAACGAGTAAAGAGACTTGCCGGTAACGAGATCGAACAAGGTATCGGGATACCGACGATCGAATCTCGGGCAAGTACAATACCGCTAGACAAAGGGAATTGTATACGGGAATGATTGAATCCTTGACATCGTGGTTCATCCGATGAGATCATCGTGGAACATGTGGGAGCCAACATGGGTATCCAGATCCCGCTGTTGGTTATTGACCGGAGAACGTCTCGGTCATGTCTGCATGATTCCCGATCCCGTAGGGTCTACACACTTAAGGTTCGATGACGCTAGGGTTATAAAGGAAGTTTGTATGTGGTTACCGAATGTTGTTCAGAGTCTCGGATGATATCCGGGACGTCACGAGGAGTTCTGGAATGGTCCAGAGGTAAAGAATTATATATGGGAAGTCCTGTTTTGATCACCAGAAAAGTTTCGGGTTTTATCGGTAATGTACCGGGACCACCGGGAGGGTCCCGGGGGTCCACCAAGTGGGGCCACCATCCTCAGAGGGCTGCATGGGCCAAGTGTGGGAGGGGACCAGGCCCAGGTGGGCTGGTGCGCACCCCCAAGAGGCCCATGCGCCAAGAGATAAGGGAAAGGGAGAGTCCTAAAGGGGGAAGGCACCTCCTAGGTGCCTTAGGGAGGATGGACTCCTCCCTGGCCGCACCCTTTCCTTGGAGGAAGGGCCAAGGCTACGCCCCCCCTCTCCCTTGCCCCTATATATAGTGGAGGGGATGGAGGGCAGCCGCACCTGAGTCCCTGGCACCTCCCTCCCTCCCGTGACACCTCCTCCTCTCGCGCAGGTGCTTGGCGAATCCCTGCTGGATTGCCACGCTCCTCCACCACCACCACACCGTTGTGCTACTGCTGGATGGAGTCTTCCTCAACCTCTCCCTCTCTCTTTGCTGGATCAAGGCGTGGGAGACGTCACTGGGCTGTACGTGTGTTGAACGCGGAGGCGCCGTCCGTTCGGCACTAGGATCTCCAGTGATTTGGATCACGACGAGTACGACTCCTTCAACCCCGTTCTCTTGAACGCTTCCGCTTAGCGATCTACAAGGGTATGTAGATGCACTCTCCTTCCCCTCGTTGCTGGTTTCTCCCTAGATAGATCTTGGTGACACGTAGGAAAATTTTGAATTTCTGCTACGTTCCCCAACAGACACGGCCATCACCTTCAACGCCAGCGACGAACCTAAATTCCGAACAGCCCGAGCACCAGCCGCATTGGTCCTCAGTCCAATAGTGGAAGGCTTTCGTCTTACCAAGGTACTCATGGATGGCGGCAGCGGATTAAACCTCATCTACGAGGAAACCCTCCAAAAAATGGAAATAGACTGGAGCCGCATTGAACGAAGCAGCACAACCTTCAGAGGAATAATCCCTAGTCGGGAAGTATGCTGCACAGGAAAAATTACACTAGATGTGGTGTTCGGCTCGCCGGACAATTACAGGTCTGAGGAGGTCACGTTCCAGGTGGCCCCGTTCAGCAGCGGATATCACGCTTTACTAGGGCGAGAGGCATTCACAATTTTCCAAGCTATACCCCATTACGGGTACATGAAGCTTAAGATGCCCGGGCCCAACGGAGTTATCACTCTTGTCAGTGATCCGGACATAGCACTCCGCGCTGAAAATAAGACAGCCGCACTAGCCCTAGAGGCACTATCTGAAGCCCTAGCGGCAGAAGAACTCACTGCGCTGCGCTCCACGGTGAATAGGGATGATGTGATACTCAATAAGAGATCTAAGTCCACCTCTTTTAAACTAGCAGAAGAAATAGTCAAATTCCAGGTCCATCCAACGGACCCCACAAAGACGGCCTCCATTGGGGCACAATTAAACCCCGATGTAGACGCCGCACTATGAGAATTCCCTCGGGAAAACAGGGAAATTTTTGCCTGGCACCCTTCTGATATGCCAGGAATCCCACGCAGGCTGGCAGAACACAGCCTAAACATCCTAAAAGGATTCAAGCCAGTCAAACAGGCTCTTCGGCGATTTTCCGAACCCAAAAGACAGGCAATGGGAGAGGAGCTAGCCAAACTATTATAAGCCGGATTCATCAGAGATATAAAACATCCAGACTGGCTAGCAAACCTGGTAATGGTACCAAAAAAGGACAAATCCTGGCGCCTGTGTGTCAATTTTAAAGACCTTAACAAGGCCTGTCCAAAGGATCCTTTCCCCCTTCCCCGCATCGACCAAATCATCGATGCTACCGCAGGGCACGATTCATTGTGCTTCCTCGACGCATATTCTGGATACCATCAAATCAAGATGGCGGAAACAAACCAGGCCGCAACGGCATTCATTACTCCATACGGGCCATTCTGCTTCAACACAATGCCCTTCGGACTCAAAAACGCCGGCGCAACATATCAGCGCATGATTCAGACATGTCTGGCTACCCAGATCGGCAAAACAGTGGAGGCATACGTAGACGATGTGGTCGTTAAGACCAAACACGTCGAAACTCTAGTAGACGATTTGAGGCTCACATTCGACAACCTCCGAGCATATGACATTAAGCTCAACCCGGAAAAATGCATTTTCGGCGTACCAGCCGGAAAGCTCTTGGGCTTCATTGTATCCGGTAGAGGAGTTGAAGCAAACCCAGCCAAGATCCGAGCTCTGTCACAATTGGATACCCCAAAAGACCTCAAACAAATACAAAAACTGACTGGATGCGTGGCGGCTCTAAGCCGCTTCATCTCCCGTTTGGGAGAAAAGGCATTGCCCCTCTATCGCCTCCTCAGGCACATCGAACACTTCGAATGGACGGATGCTGCCACAGCCGGACTCAAAGAAATAAAGGCCATATTGGCAACAAATCCGGTCCTGGCCGCACCCAACTTGGGCGAACCAATGTTGTTATATATCGCGGCAACACATCAAGTTGTAAGCGCGGTGCTCCTGCTGGACCAAGAGTTCGAGGGACGTCATCAAGTTGAACGGGTGCAGAACTCGGAGGTGCCGTACGTTCGGTACTTGATCGGTTGATTCGAGAAGATGTTCGACTACATCAACCGTGTTAAGTTAACGCTTCCGCTTTTGGTCTATGAGGGTACGTGGACACACTCTCCCCCTCTCGTTGCTATACATCTCCTAGATAGATCTTCATGAGTGTCGGATTTTTTTTTGAAATTGCATGCTATGTTTCCCAACAAGAATTGTATTGACGAGAAACTAAAATACATTTGTGGATACATAAACAACACCGTGTCCCTAGTATGCTTCTAGTAGACTAGCTCATTGATCAAAGATGGTTAAAGTTTCCTAACCATAGACATGAGTTGTCATTTGATAATGAGATCACATCGCTAGGAGAATGATGTGATGGACAGACCCAACCGTAAGCTTAGCATCAGATCCTTTAATTATTTGCTACAACTTTCTTCATGTCAAGTATCAGTTCCTTAGACCATGAGATCATGCCACTCCCAGATATCAGGGGAATGTATTTTGTGCTATCAAACAACACTTCATAAATAGATGATCATAAAGGTGATCTACAGGTATCTCCAAAGGTTTCTGTTAGGTTGCCTAGATTGACACTGGGATTTGTCACTCCGTGTGACGGAGAGATATCTCTAGGCCCTCTCGGTAATACAATATCACAAAAATCTTGCAAGCATGTGACTGATAAGTTTGGTCATGGGATCTTGTATTACAGAACGAGTGAAGAGACTTGCCGGTGACGAGATTGAACTAGGTATGGAGATATCGACAATCGAATCTCGAGCTAGTAACATACGGCTGGACAAAGGGAATTGTATATGGGATTAACTGAGTCCTTGACATCATGGTTTAATCGAGAAAGATCTTTGTGGAATGTGGAAATCAGTATGAGCATCCAGGTCCCGTAATTGGTTATTGCTCGTAGAGGAGTCTCGGTCATGTCTACATGATTCTTGAACCTGTAGGGTCGCACGCTTAACGTTCGATAACGCTAGGGTAGTATTGAGATATTTATAGTAGAAATTCTGAAGGTTGTTCGGAGTCCCGAATGGGATCCGGGACATCACTAGGAGCTCCAGAATGGTTCATAGGTAAAGTTTTATATATGGAAAGTTGTTGTCGGGGTTCTGCGAAAAAGTCCGGTTTTTTCGGTATTGTACTGGGAGGTCACCGGAAGGTTCTAGAAGGTTCCGGAGGGGTCCGGAAATCCTCAGAGGGTTCCACCACATCCCATACAGTAGCATGGGTTGTAGGTGTTGGGGAAGTTGCATGGAAAACAAAAAAATCTATGCACACGCAAGATCTATCCATGGAGATGCATAGCTACAAGATGGGGAGAGCATCTGCATACCCTTGTAGATCGCTAAGCTGAAGAGTTTATCACGCGGTTGATGTAGTTATACTCTTCGCGATCCGATCATGATCCAACCAATCTAGTGCCGAACATTTGGCACCTCTGAGTTTAGCACACGTGCGGCCAGGCCCGGCACTGAGAGGGGGGGGGGGGGGCGAACGGGGCGGCCGCCCCGGGCCCCCAGGTGCCAAGGGGCCCAAAATTCTGCTGTTAATTGTCCTAGCGCCCAGGCCTAGAATCCCGATTTGTTTATTTACTCCAACTCGAGAAAATGGGCGTCCCACAATGTTTTCCCGATTTCCCGGCTTTCCTCCATGCCAGCTACTATTTGAGGGCCTTGCCATTGATCAATACTAGAAGTTATTGCATGTAATTAATTAGGGGTAGTTATGAAAATATCTGCTCGTAATTTCCTTCCTTCTTTTGCGAGATCTTAATTTCCTTCCTTAATCCACAAGCCTAAAACTACGCATCCAATTTGTGAAAAAATAGGAGACAATGGCTATACTACACGCGGACGAAAATAGATCAAAGATGGCGATGCTTGATATCCATCTACTGTGCGTGCGTAGTGCCGCCTCGAGTCAGAGGAGGGCTGGACTGCCGGAGATATCCGGTCGCTGCTACCCATGAGAACACACCGACTCGCTCGGAGGCGAGATTATACTTTTAGGGCATGATTATAGAAGATAAGGTATGTCTCTAATAATTTTTTAGTTGTCTAATTTCTATTTGTATAGGTAGTCTATATGGGCTATGAAAATTTTCCATCATGGTGATTAAAATTTATAAATGATCATCAACACGGCCTCTGTGTTGTTTGTAACTGGGCACCAATAATCAGACGTATGAGTATTGGTATTGGGTATATATTATTGGCGCTATCAAATTTATGTTTGGGGACTTGCGGGTAATCGACATGGATGAACGAACTAATGGTAAATCCATAAGGTAGGGGCTATAGCCTATACATAGTACAATGATGACATCTAAATGGATGACGTGAGTCATCATGGGCATTTAAATCATCTGTGAGTCTTGACAAGGTACGAGATTTTACTATTGATGATTATGAACAAAGAAATCAGGGTAAAGAAGAGACTTTGAAAGAGAATTATCGCATTTCCTTCGACAAGAGATTCAACATACTTTTTGTGATAATTATTTATGTTTATGTAAAATAAGGGCCCCTAGGTTTAGTCTCGCCCTGGGCCCCCGAAATCTCAGGACCGGCCCTGCGTGCGGCTCGATGACATCTCCTTCTTCTTGATCCAGCAAGCAGGAGAGGAGAAGTTGATGGGATCACAACCAACACGACGGTGTGGTGGTGATGGCGGTGGTGGAGCACCGACAACACTTCGCTAAGCGTCGGCGGGACGAGGCGGTGGAACTACAGAGTAACGGGAGAGAGAGGGGCACCAAGGGCTTGGTGTGTGCTCTTGGGGTGCCCCTCCCCTCTATATATAGGTGGAGGGGCATGGGAAACAGCCCCTCCAAGCCTTAGGGCCCAACTAAGGGGGAGAGGACTTGGACTCCAAGTCCAATCCTATTCCTACTAGGACTCCTTCGTTTTTTGCCTTCCCTAGCCACATGGGCTTTTGAGGACTTGGTGCGCCTAGCCCAATAAGGCAAGGGTGCATCCCGCAGCCCATGCTAGCCCTTGGGTCGTGGTGGACCCACTAGTGGACTTCCAAACCCCTCTAGAATCCCCAAGAACCTTCTGGAAGCTGTAACAGCCCCAAAATTGGGTTGCCAATTTTGGTGCTATTATTCCTTCCCCACAATCATTTTCCCAATCTTTTTCCTGAGTTTGCTGGATGACTCTGAGAACTCTTGTCGTTTCCAACCTTTCAAAACCTTGCTCATGTCTTTGTCAGTGGGCAAGACCTCAGTTGCATCATCTCAAACCCACTCAAACCCTAACTCCAAATTTTTGGAATTTGAATATGTCCTTTGTGATTACAAAGGAGCCATCATTTTCCTTGATCTGTTGATCATCCCAATTGTTCCCAGAGACCCTCCTACCTTTCTAAACCTTGGATATGCAAAAATATTGCTAAGTCCTATGCAATATTTTTCAGTTGTGATTTATTCCTTTCCTTGTCTTTTCGAGGAATAAAATCCAAAAATCATAGCTAGCCATCTCCTAAATTCATGAGAATTTGTGGAGTTGATATTTATGCCTAATCCAAGCTCTGGCAAAAATATTGGTCATAATTAAATAAGGAAAATTGCATTTTCCTATTTAATGCCAATATCCCAATTATTCCATTTTCTAAAGGAACTACCATTTTTATAACAGAGAAAACTCCCACATAAATTGTGGAGCTTGTACTTGCTATATAATCACCAGTTCCATCCTAATCTCATGTTCCACAGTTCAAAAATTGGGCACATGATCCAATGCAAGTTTCCACCTTCTCTGAAATTTTGCAAAGGAAGTGCTTTATTCCTAATTCCAATTGAGCTGCAATTTGGTAGGGTGATTAAAATTGATAAATCACCCATGGATACCAAAGATCAGATGAATCCTTTCATTCTAGCTCCCTGTGCAATTTTTCAAAGTTTCTGACCAGAATGCAACTTTGTGAAGGAAGTACCTTCATAGGGTATCCAAATGGGATGAAACTTTGCCAGATTATCAAGCATCCCAAATCATTAGCCTCCACCAAAATTTAGCTCATTCTTTTGAACTATGTGAGCACATGAGAAATTCTTAGTTTCTGTCCAAAATTTCAGTTTGTGAAGCAAGTATATTTTATCTTGCTCCATTATGACTGAAAATATTCCTAAGCCTTCTCCTATCCATATGATCCACCTCCACAAGAGTTAGGCTCATTTCATTTAGCCAATATTTCCTAGAATTTTCTCAAGTTTCTGGATAGAAGAGATGTTTGTGAAACAAGTACTATTTTGGCAAGTCCATTTGGTATGATCTTTTTACAGCATCTACATATGTCCAAATCATCAAGATTTGCCAAGTTATAGCCCCATACAACACTCCCAGTGAGTGCTTCTTCCTCATTTAGTTTCTGGACTAGATTTAGCAGTTGTACTGCAACTATGTTAAATACTGGTCCAAATCACCTCCAACTTAGCAGGACCGTGGTCCTTGCTAACCTAATCCTCCCAGACATCAAGCTTACTCCTTAAAGTCACTAGTTTGATCACATATATGCGGTCAAGTTTGCTAGAACAAACTTGTGGAGCTTGGTTCTATCTGGTCTCTGCGCCCATGCCCGTGCCATCACCTCTGTTTTAATGCATATTGGAAGGACTCCACTGCTGACATGGTTTGGCATGAAGAAGGAGGCAAGAGCACGTGTTGTCCGTGGTGATCATGAGGGGATGCCGGCCAAATCGATGGTCTAGCCACTGTTGGCGTCGACACGTCTGCCCCGACCGATTCTGGCTCGTCCCAGCTTGTCCAACAGCTCAGCCTCGTCGTCCTCTTCCCCTGGACTTCTCTCCTCCTTTGTTTTCTTCGTCAGCGTGCCGTCGCCGTCGCTGCACAGTGCGCTCCCGTGGGCATCGTCGCCTTCCTCCCCCTGTCCTCTTCCTTCTCTCATCTCCGAGCGTTGCTCGTCTCCGTGAGCCCCTGTGCGTCGTCCGTATCCCCCTCGTCGCCTTCCCGCTCCTCCCCGTGACCCTTGGCGGCACGTGCCCGTCGCTGGAGCATGGACATGTAGCCGCTCCGCGTGCCACCTCGCCCCCTTCTCGAGCCTTCCTCGCGGCTATTTAAGCATGCCCCCGAGCTCCCTCGTAGTCCACAACCCCTCCTTGAGCATCTCCCCAAGCCCGGAGCCCCTCCCATCCCCTTCTCTGGCCGAGATGCTGCCGCCATTCCCCTCGGTCATCTCCGGCCTATGGTGCCCCCCCTCCCCCTTCCATGCTCTCTATCTTCCCCTGGAGCCCGAAGATCGCTGCCGACCTCCATTTCCACCGGGGAAGCCCTGTCGGTGCAACCTCGACCCTGCCTTGCTCTAGCCATGGCACCCGAGCCGTGGCGTTGTTGCTGTGGACCATGCTGGGCGGCCCCACGGACACCAGTGGGTGCGTCGTGGAGTGGCAGAGCCCCTCCGCTTGTCAGCTGGCCCCGAGGAGCAGCGAGGCGATGACCAGGGTAGCGGCCGGCCCGCCCCTGTGTTCCCGTCCCGACGAAGAAGACGACCCAGGAGGAGGAGGGAGAAGTCGCGGTGGGCCCCGCTCGTCAGTGCCTCAACACTGACCAGGCCTGCCCGTTGAGTGGAGTAAGTGAAGACGTACCGCGGAAGTTTGTTTTCCCCGTTGCGAAGACGTACTTCAGCGCGTCTATGCGAGGAAATACGCTTACCCGTCGTGAAAGCGTATTCATGTCAATGCGCTTTCAGCCCAGCCCCGCCAGTTGAAGCGGTTAAATTGTGAACTTTCGCCCGTTAAGGCCAGAAATGGACAGATTCTGTTTGTTTTTCTGTTTAACGAACGAACGGTCTCAACATTGCAACCGTGACTCCGATTGAGGTGATTCCAATGCTCACCTTCTTTGTTCGTCGAGCTCTTTTCAATGCGACTATTTTCTCTATGTTTGCACATTCTAAAAATACCCATTTTGCCCTTGCCCTAATCCAGCCTCTTTGAGAGAGAACCCCTCTTCGGCAAATTTTTCCATGAGGTGATCGTATCTTTTTTCGGAGTGTTCCTCGACCCACAGGCAAGCCAACCTCTTATCATGAGCCCCGAACTTGCATGTTGACTTTTCTGGTACCTCGTGTGTCGTGGTGGGCGCAGGGCAGATGCCAAGGGATGGCTAAAGAGAGAAGGAGGCTCGAGGGCGCTGGTGGGCTCCAGAGGCGAGGTTGGCATGCGCAGGCGCGGGATGCCGGACATACCCAGGTTCGGGGCTCTCCGGAGAGATAATACCCCTAGTCCTGCCGAGTGTAGTTGGATGATCGATAGTACAATGTTGCTCCTGGAGCTGTATGGAGGAGGAAGGAAGCTGGCCAAGGCTTGGGCTGCTCCTTCTCTCCGGTGTTGCCGTTGGGTGGCTAGTCCTATGCTTACTTGCTTTTCTCTCGTGTCTGTTTCTTTTCCTGCTTGCCTACTTTGATCGCGGGCTACCGGGGGGTTTTACATACCAACCCCCAGGGGTACAATGGTAATGTTACAAGTCGATGGGTCCGTATTGTCGGTGTCCGGGGACCTAGGCTGGGTCCCGCTGAGGGCTTGTGGTTCGCCGGGTTCCCCTAGGTGCGGGTCCCCGCGTGCCTAGGGGGACTGTGCGCCGTCTTGTCGATCGCCAGGGCATGGCCGAGTCGAGTCGTGTACAATGGCTCTCTGTTAGGCCGCCGCTTGCTGCCGTCAGCGATGAGGGCGGGAGCACTGTTGCCACACCAGCCCCGGTCAGCGGGTAGGTGAGGGGCACTGTTGCCACGCTCCGGCTGACCATAGGCATGGGCGGAAGCACTATTGTCTTGGTCATTGGTGATTGAAGTCTCATCCCATCGTACGGCCTGGATGGGACGGGAGCTGACCCGTGGCTGGGTTGCCGGGCACGCCATGGGTGGGGTTGGCTTGTTGGGGAAGCCTTGGTTGCGCCGGGTTGGGTTGTATTGCTCCAGTTGCTGAGGCCGGGTCGACGTACCTTGCTGGGTCATAGAGCTTGGCCGGGTTGCGGGCCTTGCCAGGTCGAGCGACCCGACCAGGCGCGTGCCGGTTCAAGGGGCGATGCGAGCCCCGCCGTTTTTGAAAAGGATCCGGGTTCCGTTGCCTGCCCGGGGTTCATCCCCTCGACAGTAGTCCCCGAAGCTGTGAAGGTTCGCCGTCTTCGGAAGAGTGGGCCTTCGCAGTTTCCCCCTTGAGCAAGGCGGATTCTGCGAGCGCCGGGTCCAGCAACACCCACTGTGTGCTAGTTTTCTCGGAAACCGGATCATGGCATCCCGGCCGTGGCGGGAACCGAGGAGTCCATCGAATCTTGGGGCAATCCCTCGGGCTTCGCGAAGGCACCACGTGGTGCCTGGAAGTCGGAGGGGCCTGACAGGCCACGCACGTGACGGGACCGGGCGACGAGCCGGGGCCCGCCGCCGCGTGCCCTTGGTCCACGCGCGCTGATTTATTGCAACGTCCGGGGGTCGGTTGCTCTTCCTGGACAGTTACTGCACGTGTACGTGCACACTTATTGCGGGGTAGTGGAACGGGTGCGTGCAGACGATCCCACTTCCCCATGTTTGAACCGAGGGTTATAAATTGAGGGGGGCAAGGGGGCGGCGGACATCATTCCCTCTCGCGCCCTCCTGTCCCCCTACTCCTGCTCTACTCTACACCACCGACGCATAGCTGCGCCTGCTGCCCCGAGCAGAGCTTCCTCCGTCGTCCATCTTTTTTCTCCTTCTTCTATCCATGGCGCTGCCGTCGGGCTCCTGGATGGGCTCGAACGTCACCACCGAGGATATCATCCAGCTTCGAGCGTCGCGGCGCCTGCCGCGGGAGACAGACGTCGGTGTCCGCCTGCCGCGCGGCGAGCAGAGGCCCCGGCCCGAGGGGTAGGAGCACGTGGTCTTCCTTACGCACTTTGAGCGCGGGTTTGGGCTGCCGGCGAGCACCTTCTTCCACGCGTTCCTGGAGTTCTTCGGGCTCCAGCCACATTATCTTGGTGCCGGCGCCATCGTCCAACTTTCCGGCTTCGTGACCCTGTGCGAGGGGTACCTGGGGGTCGAGCCCACGATCGACCTCTGGGCGCGCTTCTTATCCTTGAAGCAGTAGGGCCCATCGGCTGGGGAGTTCGCCGACTGCGGCGCCGCCTTCATCTCGAATCGGTCGGGGGCGGATTTCCCCAAGATCCCGCTGGAGGATTCTGCCAAGAAGTGGCAGAACTCCTTCTTCTACGTCCGCAACCTTGGTGCAGACCATATCAACCTTCCACTCTTCACCATCGTGCCGTCGCGGGCGAAGACGAACTCGGGCTACTCACTCCGACGCCCGTCGCAGGAGATTGTCAACCTCTGTGAGTGGGTGACGGTGATGAGGACGCAGGAGGGGCTCACTGGCACCGACCTCCTTGCCGCGTTCATCACACGCCGGGTCCTTCCGCTCCAGAGGCGCTCCTGCCTCATCGGTGAAATGAGCGGCCTTCAGGACCCCAACCACATGGGGTCGACGCGGCTGTCTGCGGAGCAGGTTGCGCGCGGAGTGAACGACATCTCCAAGGCCAACCTTGGAGAGGACTGGCGGTTCGGCAAGGCGCCATACAGCAGTCAAACCCGGCGCCGCAGGTGAGTGTCTGGTCTTCTTACTTTGCTGTTGCGCACCTTCTCATCCGTCCCGACGCGACGCGGGAGGTACTTCTGAACGTGATTCCGCATCCTTACACCCAAGATCCGTCGCAGGTGGCGCCGATGGCGCCAGAGGAGCCCGTGGCCCATGGCAGCGAGGAGGTGGCCGAGTCCGACGCTGGCGCTGGGCGTTGCACGGGTAAGTCATGTATCTTTCTTTCTTCATTTGTCTTGAATCGTTGATCATGTCGCGGTGCGGCTGACGCTGACGCTGGTTGTTGGTGTAGTGGCGTTGGGCGGGGGAGGCGGCGACGCGGGCGGAGCCGGGTCCTCGCATGGGGCGGTGCCAAGCCGCCCGCATGGAAAAGACAGTGTCGCACCGCGACCCCGGGCTCCGAAGCGCGCGGCGGACCCGGCCGAGCCCGGGAAGGCGGCCAAGAGGAGGCACGGCGGGAGGCCGACCCCGGTCCCGGTCTTGACGGGGTAAGTTTTATCTTCTGCATGCGTCCGGATTGTTGAGCTGGTCTTGTCTTCTTTTTTGGCTTATCATGCCTTCTTTTTCAGGTCGCCAATCGCGCTGGCGAGGGCGGCGTCGGAATCCGTAGTCGCTGAAGGGGCCGCATTCCGCAGGAGCCGGTCCGACCTCGCCGACCAGGCCGAGGTGGAGGGACGGGCCGATTCGGACCTCGGCCTCGACCCGAATGACACCGAAGCCTTGGCCTGGCGGGACAAGAAGCGGGTCGAGGCGGAGCTGGAGGTGGCATCGGTCTAGGCTTGGACCGACGTGGCGGCGGTATGGGCACGAGCCGGCGCGGAGCTGGCCTGGCGCGATATGCCGGAGGGCACGGTGGTGGCGGCGACGGTCTTTGAGCCGTCGTTGGTGAGGGAGCGCGGCCGGGGAGGCCGGGCTGAGGTGGTGATCCTCGACCAGGAGGTCGTGGAGGTGGGGGGTTATACCCTGCCGCGGGCCGATGTGGTTGTGCGCGCGGGGGCTGATGGTGGTGGAGGCGGCGCCGTTTTGGAAGAGGCGCCGCGGGCGGCGGTGCCGGAGGCACCGCTGGTGTTGGAGGAGGCACCACGGATGGCGGTGCCGGAGGCCACCCCGGCAGCTGGGCCGGTGGCGGCGCAGCAGGCCGTCCCGGTGCCCGGACAGGAGGCGGCGACGCAGGGCGTCTCAGCGTCCAGGTCGGCGTTGGCACTGGGAGGGGCGTCGGAGGAGGTGCTGGCCGCATCGCGAGCGGCCAGCGGGGAGCACGGCTTGGTGCCCAGGCAGGGAGGACGCCGAGCTACCGCACCGCAGCCGGCGTGGAGCAGGGGCGCCGTTGTCTTCGGGCCTCAGACCCAGGAGGAGGCGGCGCTGGACGCTGTTAGCCGCCGTCTGCGCGGGCGGACGGACCGGCTCGAGGCCTTCGCCCAGGCCGAGGTGGAGCGGACGCGCGATCTGGAGCGCGCCATTCTGGTGAGCCTTCTTTTTTCTTGTAATTTCTTCTTTGTGGGGGCGCGCCAGCGCACCCACTGGGTGTAGCCCCCGAGGTTCGGGCCAACTACATAGTAGTTGGGTCGAATCTTTAGAGCGTTGGCCTTGTTCTGACTTCTGTCTTTTTCAGCATCTCGACGCCTTCCGGGTCGCCGCTTTCAACCGTCTCCTGGGCAAGCACCGGGAGCTCAAGGAGTAGCTTGCTGCCAAGGAGGAGGAGCTTCACGTCTCCACAAGTACCCTTGTGCTCTTTTCTAGTGGGGGCGCGCTAGCGCACCCACTGGGTGTAGCCCCCGAGATTCGGGCCAACTTTGTAACAGTTGGGCCAAATCTTAAGTCTTGCCTTTTTTTCTTCTGGTGAATCCTTCTTCTTTGCAGCCGAGGTGCTGTCCTGGTGGACTCGTTTGCTCCGGGCCGCTCATCACTATGACCGGCTCGTTGCCAACACTGGCCGTCTTGGCGCCGAGGTGGCGCAGGCGAGGGCGGAGGCGGCCGCGGCCCGACAGTCTCTTGATGAGGCCAACCGGCTGCATGAGCAGCTGGCGGGTCACAAGAGCTGCCTCGAGGTCGAGGTGGAGCTCCTTAAGGAGGAGGCCGCCAAGGTGGTGGAGATGCAGCAGACCCTGGTCGAGGCGGACCAACAGCACGGCCAGCTCGCCGATGACAAGGGCCGGCTCCAGGCCGAGGTGGATCGCCTGCGGGAGCAGGCCACCGCGGCTGAGGGGGCCCGTCAGGACGAGGCCTGTCGCCGCGAGGCGACCGAGAAGGCGGCCGAAGACAAGGACGCCGAGCTAAAGGCGGCCCTTGCTAAGGCGGCCAATCTGGAGAAGGCGCTCAAGGAGCGCGATCGTGCCATCGAATGGGAGCGGCGTGGTACATTGCTTGAGGCGCAGCACCTGGAAGAGTCCTTCTCCAGTAAGTGCTTTTTCTTGTAGTTTGCCGGGTCAGGATCCGGCCTTTCTTCCTTGTTGTCCTTCTTCTAATTTGCTTCTTCCTTTGCGACAGGGGCTTTCCCAGAGACGCAGCGGCTGGCGGAGGAAGCCGTTCGCTATCAGCGCGACCCGACCGGCGTCGCTGGGTCTGGGACAGATCCGTGGACGGCCTGGACCTTACCAGAGATCATCACCACCGCTGAGGCCCACCTGCGGGTCTTGGGAACACAGATGGAGTGGCTGTCCCGGGCCGGCACCGCGATGACAGCGACCCTGTGGCCGGACTCCGTCCAACCAAGCAGCTTCTCGCGCCTGGCCCGTTGGTTGGAGATGGGTCCGGACCGTCTTGGCGAGTGGCACGTTTCCACCGCTCGTGCTGGTGCTGAGATGGCGCTCCGGTTAATGCTGTCTTGGCGTCCGGATCTTCAGCTGGACACGCTGATGGGCCAGCGGGCCGGGTCGGAGCAGTTGCTGCATGAGCAAGCCGACCGGATCGCCTCCGGGGCCAGCTACATCGCCGAGTTCGCCTTCCACGACGAGTTCCATCCAGAGCGGACGGAAGACAGCAGGGCCGTGCACGGCGACGACTACAGGTTGCTTCTCCATGATCCGGAGGGGAGCTCGGAGGAGACGGGCGTCTACGGCGACATGGATGCCCAGGAGGACACTGGTGCATCGCTGGACCCGGAGGCCGCCAGGGGAGAGCCGTCGACGTCGCGACGCGGCGCTGGAGATGCCTGAGACACTTTATGTAGAATCTGTTAAGTAGCAGGTCCACCCACCCACTGGGGATTTTAGGGTGTAATGAACTCGGGCCGTGGGCCTTTTCTTAAATATTTGTGTGTAAATGTCGTGAGTGCTTTTTGCTCTTTGCCTTCCGCTTTTTTGGACCGATTTCATGCGCTTTTCCTTTCTCAAACCTCCCCCCCGCGAGTCAGACGGCCGAGGCTCCAGTCCGTGACAAGGAGTTTGATTCTTCGAGAGGGTCACGCAGGATTTGGGTCCTTAGAAGCGTTGAGTGTGAGCGAAACACCCACTGGGCCGGCTGGCGGCAATCCGGCGAAGCTGGTTGGTGAGTAGCCGGTCGTGCGGCTACTCATTTGATGAGCGGCGGGCCGGGTTGATCGACCCGGCAGCCTTTGACTTAGTGTATGAAGCGTAAAGGATCTTTGGCCCGTTGTGCTTGCCCGCCAATAGCCAAAGTTGGATCTGTGGTTTTAGGGCGAAGTAGGGGACCATGGCATCCCAACTTTATCAGGAATCATCAAGTAAGGCGGCGGGGTGGCGACCGAGCCGGCCTGCCCCCGAGCCCCCGGGTCGAGCGAGTCGGACCGGTGGCCGGGTACAGTGGTATAGTGATGCAGGAAAATAGGGACGCAATAAATTGGTTGACAAAAGGCAGCCCCGAGTCTCGTTCGGGGACCCCATAGTTTCATGCGTTTGCAAAAGGCGACGATACATACACTCGTGCGGCTAACTGTAAGACGGGCGGAGGAGTTCCGCGTTCCACGGTCGGGTCGTTTCTTTGCCGGCGGTGTCCTTCTTGCGCTTCTTTGACTTGCGTGCGTCGATGAGGTAGTAGGCATTGCGATCGCGCAAGGCCCTGCTCACGATGAATGGGCCCTCCCATGGAGGGGACAGCTTATGCTGGCCTGCCTGCTCTTGGACGAGTCGGAGGACGAGGTCGCCCTCGCGGAATGCGAGGGGCTTGATCTTCTTGCTATGGTAGTGCCTCCAGCCTTGCTGGTAGATGGCCGAACGGCTGAGCGCCAGCAGGCGCGCTTCTTCAAGCAAGCCGATGCCATCTTCGCGTGCCTCTCTGGCTTCGGCTTCGGTGTACATCACGACGCGCGGCGAGTCGGACTCGACGTCGGTCGGGATGACGGCTTCAGCTCCATAAACAAGGAAGAATGGGGTGAACCCAGTCGACCGATTTGGCTTGGTGCGTAGACTCCAGAGAACTGCCGGCAACTCGTCAAGCCAGCTGCCGGGTGAGCGGATGAGTGGCTCGACGAGTCGCAATTTGATGCCGGACAGGATGAGTCCGTTGGCCCGCTCGACCTGCCTGTTGGACTGCGGATGTGCCACGGAGGCCAGGTGTAATGCCCCGGATTCGATGCGCCAGTTGTCCGCCAGATATTCGCCATCGTTGCCATGTCATTTGTTTGTGTGTTGCATTTTATCATGTCATCATGTGCATCTCATTTTTCATACGTGTTCGTCTCATGCATTCGAGCATTTTCCCCGTTGTCCATTTTGCAATCCGGCACTCCTATGTCCTCCGGCGTCCCCCTTTTTGTCTCTCGTTGTGAGCGGGTGTTAAACATTCTTGGAATGGTCCGTGATTTGCCAAGCGGCCTTGGTACCCCACCGGTAGACCACCTGTCAAGTTTCGTTCCATTTGGAGGTCGTTTGATACTCCAACGGTTAACCGTGTAGCCCGAAACCCCCTTCTCTTTGCAGCCCAACCCCTCTTCACCACAGCCCAAAAGCCCATCCAAACCCCCCCGTGCTCTCGGTCGTTCGATCACGATCGTGTGGGCGAAAACCGTGCCTCATTTGGACTCTCCTAGCTCCCAGAATCTATAAATAGGCCTCCTCCCCCGAAAGTTCCGGATCAAACCCTACCCCTAACCCTAGCCTCATCTTCCTCCGCGCGCCGGACACGTCCAGACGGCGCCAGACGCGTCCGCCGCCGCCGCCCCAGCCAATAGGAGCCCGCCACGTCACCCTCTCTCTCTCCCCCGCCGCCGCGGCCCGCGGAGCCCATCTAGGGCCCGCGCGAACCCGTCCGCGCCGCCGCCTCACCGGACCGTGCCCCTCCGGCCGTCGCCTCCTCGTTGGCTGCCGCCCGGGATCTCCCGCGCCGTTGCCGCACGCCC
>NC_041387.1:85067567-85132935 GCF_002162155.2 Triticum dicoccoides | reverse complement strand
GGCCGCCGCCCGCGCCGTCCCGTCGAGCTCCTTCCGCCGCCGTCCCAGCGCGTCGCCGGCCGGATCCGGTCAGATCCGGGCCGGGGCCGCCTCCCCGCGCCTCCCCGCGCCTCCCCGGCATCCTCCCCGTCCTCTCCGACGTGCAACTCCGGTGAAACTCCGGCGAACCTCGAGAACCGTGCAGATCTGAGGTTGATCCCCGAAATTTCCCCGTCCCTGATTTTTTTGACATTTTCATGCCCTTTTCATTGTATCATAACCCCATGCATATTGCTCCATTTTATGCGTAAGATTTATCAAAATGTTCGTCATGAGATGCTCTACATTTCATTCCATTGTGCCATGTTTGTTTGAGGTCATCTAGATGCCCTAATCATCGTTGTAAGAGTGCTATATGATGTTAATCTGCTGAAACTGATATAACTTGGTGATTTGTCATTTTTGTTGCATTTGATGTGTGCCTCATATGAGCATGAGTCCTACATGTGTTTTGAAGTACTTCATGCCATATTTACAGGGGTTCCATCCATGTATTTTTATGAGTCTTGTAGTGAGTGCATAAAGCTTGCTAAGTAGGGTACTTGCTGTTGCTGTTTTGCTAGGCTGAATCTGCTATATTATGATGCTATGTAAACCTGCTGCTACAAGTCATTCTATGCATAATCTGGAGATGTTCACTAAGGATGTTTTGTTCTACATGTCATGCACTATCCATACATGCCCCTGGTTGCATTTATAGCCTGCTGTAGTTTGTTGTAATCATACTCCAAATTTGCTATATAATGTTGCTGTCAGCCTGTTAACATTAAGTTCAGTTTTGCCATGAGCTTTCCTAGTGATCCATGCACCCTATGGACTTGCTCTTGCCATGCTTAGCTTGATAAACATGTATTCTTACTGTTGGTTACCTTTTCATGCCATGTATTGCTCTGTAGTGAGTGATACAAGCTCATCAACATGCCTACTTATTGTTGTTCCTGCCATGTATGAATCTGTCATATAACTTGCCATGTTTACATGGGTGCCATCATATCTTCTGATCATTTTTGGCTCATGGTCAGTAAAGGACTTCTGTTCTACGCATTTAGTAGTATCATGCCATGCCTTAAGTTTCTATGATAAGTTCCTTTATCATGTTGTTTGATAGCTCTAAACATTGCAACATGATGTTATTTCTGCTAAGCCTGAAACTGTTATTATTTGCAATCTTGTCATGTCTTTTTGAGCATGTTCTAGTGATTTCTGGAGATAGATCAGTGTTCATGTTTTGTTATGATTTACCTGTACATCATGTCCATGTCTTTTGTTTTCCTGTTGAGGTGCTGTAGCATATTGTTTTGATGCTTGCAAGATGCCTAGTTGTTGTTTTGGACAGCTTATCCTTTGAACTTGTTTGGAGTGTATGTGTCCGTTTTGGGTGTGCTCTATATGAAACTTGCTTGATTTTTCATGTAGTTTCATATTATCATGTTGCATCCTTGTTTTGAGGTGTTTGCTTGATGTTTGTATGCATTTTGCATCAATGTCATGTTTAACTTGTTTTGCTCATATCTTCTAGGCCATAGCTCCGAATTAAATGAACTTTATATGTAACTTGACTAGAATCTCGTGTAGATCATCTTGGTGCATCTTAACTTGCTGTTTAACAACTTGAACATAAGGTTTATTCAGATCTGGACCAATTTCGAAATTTGCATATGAGGACTTACCGGATTTATTATATGTTGTTTCCGGCCTCATTTAAACTTGCTTTGATGTGTTCTTCTTGTATGCATCATCTCTTGCCATGAGTAGCTTCATGTAGTCTTGTGTTGCATCATGCTTGGTTGAGCATCATGTCTTGTATATGTGTGGTGTGTTTACCATGTTATGTGCTTCTTCTCGATAGTTCCCGTTTCATTGCGATCATGAGGATTCGTTCGTCTACGCTTGGTTCGTCTTCGTGGCTTCGTCTTCTTCATGGACTCGTTCTTCTTCCTTGCGGGATTTCAGGCAAGATGACCGCTACCCTGGATCTCACTACTATCATTGCTCTTCTAGTTGCTTCGTTCTATCGCTTTGCTGCGCTACCTATCAATTGCTCTTCAAGCCTCCCAATTTGCCATGTCAGCCTCTAACCTTTTTTCACCCTTCCTAGCAAACCATTGCTTGGCTATGTTACCGCTTTGCTCAGCCCTCTTATAGCGTTGCTAGTTGCAGGTGAAGTTGAAGATTGCCCCATGGTGGACAGGATTATGTTGGGATATCACAATATCTCTTATTTAATTAATGCATCTATATACTTGGTAAAGGATGGAAGACTCGGCCTTATGCCTGGTGTTTTGTTCCACTCTTGCCGCCCTAGTGTCTGTCATACCGGTGTTATGTTCCTGGATTTTGCGTTCCTTACGCGGTTGGGTGATTTATGGGACCCCCTTGACAGTTCGCTTTGAATAAAACTCCTCCAGCAAGGCCCAACCTTGGTTTTACCATTTGCCTCACCACCACCTACTTTTCCCTTGGGAGTCGCTCTCTCGAGGGTCATCTTTATTTTAGCCCCACCGGGCCAGTGCTTCTCTAAGTGTTGGTCCAAACTAAGCAGCCTGCGGGGCCACCTTGGGGAAACTCGAAGTCTGGTTTTACTCGTAGCTTGACTTATCCGGTGTTGCCCTGAGAAAGAGATATGTGCAGCTCCTATCGGGATTGTCAGCGCATCGGGCGGCTTTGCTGGTCTTGTTTTACCATTGTCAGAATGTCTTGTAACCGGGATTCCGAGTCTGATCGGGTCTTCCTGGGAGAAGGAATATCCTTTGTTGATCGCGAGAGCTTATCATGGGCTAAGTTAGGACACCCCTACAGGGTACAAACTTTCGAAAGCCGTGCCCGCGGTTATGGGGCAGATGGGAATTTGTTAATGTCCGGTTGTAGATAACTTGACACCTAATTCGAATTAAAATGCATCAACCGTGTGTGTAGCCGTGATGGTCTCTTTTCGGCGGAGCCCGGGAAGTGAACACGGTTTTGAGTTATGATTGACATAAGTAGGAGTTCAGGATCACTTCTTGATCATTACTAGTTGACGACCGTTCCATTGCTCCTCTTCTCGCTCTTATTTGCGTATGTTAGCCACCATACTTGCTTAGACGCTGCTGCAACCTCATCACTTTACCCCTTCCTTACCCTTTAAGCTTTGCTAGTCTTGATACCCATGGTAATGGGATTGCTGAGTCCTCGTGGCTCACAAATTACTACAACAACAGTTGCAGGTACAGGTTATGCGATGATCATGACGCGAGAGCGATGTTTGCTTGTTTTGAAGTTCTTCTTCTGCTTCTTCTTCGATCAGGGGATAGGTTCCAGGTCGGCAGCCTGGGCTAGCAGGGTGGATGTCGTTTGAGTTTTTGTTTGTGTTTCATCCATAGTCGGATGGTGCTCTTATGCAAGATGATGTTGTATTCGTGTGGCATTGTATGCCTCTTGTATGTATCCCCATCTATTATGTAATGTTGATGTAATGATATCCACCTTGCAAAAGCGTTTCAATATGCGGTTCTATCCTTGGTGGGATTTTCCAGTCTCTTTAGGATAGTATCGCATATTGGGCGTGACACCAGGTCAAGGCGGATGCCGGAGACGGAGCAGTATTGCTCGAGTGCGCCCTTGGCGAAGTTGGTGCCATTGTCGGTGATGATGCTGTTCAGCATGCCGTAGCGCACCGCTATGTCCTTGATGAACCAGACGGCTGTTGGCCCATCCAGTTTCTTGATTGGTCTTGCCTCAATCCACTTGGTGAATTTGTCCACTGCCACCAGCAAGTGCGTCATGCCGCCTCGAGCGGTTTTGAAGGGTCCTACCATGTCGAGTCCCCAGACCGCGAAGGGCCAAGCAATCGGTATGGTGCGAAGTGCTGAGGCCGGCTGGTGGCTGCGTTTGCTGAAGTGCTGGCACCCTTCGTAGTTGAGAACGAGTGACTCGGCGTCTTCGAGGGCCGTGGGCCAGTAGAAACCGTGGCGGAATGCCTTGGCCACGAGGGATCGTGATGCGGCATGGTGCCCGCACTCGCCCTGGTGAATGTCGATGCCCCAATCCCGCTCGACGCAGTGCTGGAACATGCCGGTGGAGCTGCGCTTGACGAGCTCGTTGTTGATGATGCTGTAGGCGGATGCCCGACGCTGTACTTGCCGAGCTTCGGTCTCGTCCATGGGGAGAACCCCGTTCTCCAGAAATTCTGATATTGGGAGGGCCCAAGATGGAGCCGTGACCACGGCGAAGACGACCACCTGGGTGGGTTCCGAGTCGGCAGCCCCTAGGCCGGGTTGAGCAGCCCTTGGGTTGGGGATGGCGACGGCCGGTTCCGGGGTGATGGTGGCCGGGTTGAGCTGAGCAGCCCTGGGGCCGGGTTCAGTAGCCCCTGGGACGGCTTGAGGTGCGGCCGGGTCGTCTGGAACATGGATGGACTCGGAGTCCGGCAATGGCTTGACGGACGGCTTGCGCAGGTGCTCGAGGGAGACGTCGGACGGGATGGCTTGACGTGATGAGGCGATCTTGGCGAGCGTGTCGGCTTGTTCATTCTCCGCGCGTGGGACATGGAGGAATTCATAGCCCTTGAAGGATCCGGACAGCTTCTGGATGAGGAAGCGGTAGCTTGCCATGTTGGAGTCGCGGGCGTCCCATTCGCCAGAGCACTGCTGCACCACCTGGTCCGAGTCGCCGTAGCACAGGATGCGCTGGATGCCGAGTTTCTTGGCAAGTCGGAGGCCGTGCACAAGGGCTTCATATTCGGCGACGTTGTGGGAGGCGGCGAAGTGGATCTGGAGCGCATAGTGGAGCCGGTCGCCCTTCGGGAATGATAGTACGATGCCGGCCCCAAGCCGAGTCGCATCTTGGACCCGTCGAAGTGCATGCGCCAATGCGTCGAGTCGGGAGGCGGCGGCAAGTACCGGGTCTCAGTCCAGTCGACGAGGAAGTCACCCAGGGCTTGAGACTTGATCGTGGTGCGGGGCTCGTAGAGGATGGTGTGGCCGGCTAGCTAGATCGCCCACTTGGCGACCCGGCCAGAGGCGTCCCGGCACCCGATGATTTCTCGGATAGGCGTCGTGCTGACGATGGTGACGACGTGCTCTTGGAAGTACTGCTTCAGCTTCTTGGCGGTGAGGTACACGCCGCAACACATCTTCTGGTAGTGCGGGTAGTTCTTCTTGGAGATGGAGAGAACCTTGCTCAGGTAGTAGACCGGGCACTGGACGGCCTGGATCTTGCCCTTCTCTGGTTGCTTGACCACCAGCACCATGCTAACCGCCCGTGAGGTCATGGCTATGTAGAGGAACAGTGGCTCCTTGTCGGTTGGCGCGGCCAAGACTGGTGCGGTGGAGAGCATGCACTTGAGGTCTTGGAAGGCCTCGTCTACCTTGCCGTTCCATTCAAACGGGCTTGTCTTCTTCATCAGCTGGTACAGGGGTAGCGCCCTCTCGCCCAGTCGGCTAAGAAACCGACTGACTGAGGCCAAGCATCCGGTGAACTTCTGGACATCGCGCAGCCGTGCCGGCTTGCGCATGCGCTCGATGGCCTTGATCTTCTTCGGGTTCGCCTCAATGCCGCGTTCCGAGACGAGGAAGCCGAGTAGCTTTCCGTCTGGGACGCCGAAGACGCACTTTTCCGGGTTAAGCTTGACCTTGTATTTGCGGAGGTTGGCGAATATTTCCTTCAAATCGTCGAGGAGCGTGAGGTGCTGTTTGGTCTTCACCACGATGTCATCCACGTACACGTGGATGTTGCGGCCGAGTTGCGGCAGCAGGCATTTTGCATGCAGCGTTGGAAGGTGGCGCTGGCGTTCTTCAAGCCGAACGACATGGTGATGTAGCAATACACCCCAAAGGGCATGATGAAGGACGTCTTCACGGCATCGGCCGGGTCCAGCTTGATCTGGTGATAGCCGGAGTAAGCGTCCAGGAAGGCCAGGAGCTCGCACCCGGCGGTCGAGTCGATGACTTGGTCGATCCGCGGGAGAGCAAACGAATCCTTGGGACATGCCTTGTTAAGGTTGGTGTAGTCGATACACATGCGCCAGGTCTTGTTCTTCTTCAGGATGAGGACTGGATTGGCCAGCCACTCGGGGTGAAACACTTCCATTATGAAGCCGGCCGCCAAAAGCTTGGCGACCTCTTCACCAATGGTTCTTCTCTTCTCTTCAGAAAATCGTCGGAGGGGTTGACGGACAGGCTTGGCGTCCTTGTAGACGTGAAGTTTGTGCTCGGCGTACTTCCTCGGGATACCCGGCATGTCCTTGGGGGTCCATGCGAAGATATCCCGATTCTCATAGAGGAAGTCGACGAGCTCGCCTTCCTATTTGCTGTCGAGGCGGGCGCCTATGACAACGTACTTGTTGCAGCTGGGGTCTTTCGGTTGAGCTTAACTTTCTTGGTCTCCTTGGAGGGCTTGAAGGCGACCTCTTCGGCCGGGTCCTGGGTCGGGATCGACGCAGTGGAGGCCTCGCCAGCCAGGGCGACGATCTGGTCAAGCTGGCACCGCTCCTCGGCAATGACCAGTGACTCGACCAACTTGGCGCCGTCTCGGGCGCACTCCAAGGACTTGCGGTAATCGCCGGTGATGGTGATGAGACCCTTGGTACCCGACATCTTCATCTTCAGATATGCATAGTGGGGAACCGCCATGAACTTGGCGAGCGCGGGCCAGCCCAGTAACGTGTGATACGCGCTGGATAGGTCCACCACCTCAAACCAGATCTATTCGCGTTGGAAGTGGCTGCTATCGCCGAACAGGACATCGAGATGGACCTAGCCAATGGGAGAGCAGGAGAGGCCGGGTACGATGCCGTGGAAGATCGTCTGGGTCGGCTCCAGGTCTTCGGCCTTGAGGCCGAGCTTGGTCATTGTGTCGCGGTAGAGCATGTTGATGTTGCTGCCGCCGTCGATGAGGACTCGAGAGAACTTGCATGTGCACTGCACGACGATGGTGGGGTTGAGGACGAGGGCGTAACCACCCGGGCTCGGCATGACTGCCGGGTGATCCTCCCGGCTCCAGGTGATCGGGCGATCTGACCAATGCATGAACTCCGGCTTGGCCGGGACGATGGTGTGCACCTCTTGCCGAAGCAGGCGCTCGCTGCGCTTGTCGTCGCTGAGGCTGGTGAAGACGATGCATGCGACGTTCTGGTCTGGGTAGGCGTCGTTGCGCATCGTGCCGTCAGCTGGAGGCAGCGGCGGAGGCGAAGCCGGCTATCCCGCGCCTGGAGCCAGAGCCGAAGGAGGCGGGACATCGCCCCTCATGATGCGCTTGGTGATGGCGCACTATCGAAGCGTGTGCGTGGAGGGTTTTGTGCCGCTGTGGTGCTTGCAGGGAGCGTCGAGCATCTGCTCGAAACTCATGGCGGGTTGCCATGCCATCTTGCCGGTCTACCGGCGCTTCACTGCCAGGTCCGCCGCGGGCTCGGCGGCCGTGACGAGCCGGTTGTCGTGACGCTGTGCCGGCTGGTCGGCCTTGCGCTTGTTGTTCTGGTGATGCTGCTGCCGGCTGCTTTCGCCAGTCGGCTTCGGAGAGGGAACCGGCTTCGCCTTGCCGGCTTCATCCAGCGCCACCTGGATCTTCATGGCGGAGTTGGCGTTGGCGTACTTGTGCGCCATCACCATGAGCGTGGCCATGTTGGCCGGCTCGGAGCATAAGAGCTTGTGCTTGAGGAGGGTGCCGTCTCGGCACCCGCTGACAAAGTACTGGATCGCCTGAACTTCATGGACGCCGTCGCAGCTATTTCAGAGCTCGGTCCAACGTGCGAGGTACTCGCGACCGGTCTCGGTCAGCCCCTGCACGCACATGGCAAGCTGGCTGGGGCAACCAGGTCGCTTGTAGGTCCCCGTGACGTTGCGGACGAAGGCTTCCTTGAAATCCACCCACGTGTTGATGCTGCCCATCGGCAGGCTGCTCAACCACGTGCGGGCCGACCCTTGGAGCATGAGCGGTGCGTAGCGCACGGCGAGACGATGATTGGCACCGGTGATGCCAATGGCCGTGGTATAGTCGGTAAGCCAGTCTTCCGGCTTCACCGTCCCATTGTACTTGGGGGTGTCGCGGGGGAGCACGAATACTTTGGGGAAGCGCTCCTCCCGGATGCATGGGCCGAAGCACGCCGGCCCGATAGTGCCGCTCTCCTCCACCTCCAGGGAGCGAGCGAGCTGATCGAGGCGGTGGCGAGCGCCGGCGTCGTCGATGGCGCGCGGGCCGAGTCGACGTGGCGGCCAGGCCCCGAGGGGCTGGGTCGGTTGGAGCCGGACACCGGCCATGCTGGCTGGGTCCGCGCTGGGTCTCTCGGGCGGGCTCGTCGCCCGGGATGTCGGCGGCTACGGTGGCCAGGTTGCTCCGAGTCCGGGCTTGGCCGGAGTGCGCCTCGCCGGGTGGCGAGGAAGCCGTGTGCAGGAGTTCGCCGGGTCCGCCAAGCCGGGCGGAGCCGGATCCCGCCGGCTTGGCGAGCTGGTTGAGGCGATCCTGCTGGGTGTTGGCTGCGTTGAGGAGCTCACGCATCAGCCCGATGCGCTCCTGCAGCTCTTCACCCGTGAGCCGGTCCAGGCCGACTGCGGCTGCCAGGGCAGTGTGCATGTTCTTCACTGGGGTCTCGTAGACGGTTCGGACGACGCCAAGGGCCCGGCCGATCGCTCCTCCCCGGGTACGCACATGGGTGACCCGGCTTGGCTCGGCCGTGGCGGGCGTGAATCCGTTGGCGGTGTCGTGCTCCAGCTAAGCAGCCTCCAGGCGACACTTGGTGGCGGCCATCGTCTCGGACAGGTCCAGCATCTGCTGGCACCTTTCCTCAAGCTGGGTTTGCGCCTCGGCAACGTTGGTGGTGTCGATGTCGGTGCCGATGGGGATGCGGAGGCTCTGCATCACGGCACACAGCGGATTGGATGACTCGGTCCGTTCCGCAGCGGCCCTGGCTTCTGCGGCCTTCCTCGCCTTGCTCGACGAGGAGGAGGCGCCATCGCCGGTGACGAAAACCTCCACATGGACGTCCATCGCCCCGGTGGCAATGCCGCCGCCGAGGGAGATGGGAGATTCGGAGTAGCTGAGCACCTCGGTGGGGTACTCGTCGGCCGCGAATGCATCGGAGATGCGCAGCGCGGCAAAGGAGGCGGCGAGCGCACCGACGACATCGTCCGCCAGCGCGACGGACTCGTCGGAGTAGGAGAAGGGCCCCGTCTGAAGCATGCTCCCAGCCAGCTCCTCAAGCTGCCCCACGATGGACGCCGACTGTCGTGGTGGGCGCACGACAGATGCCAAGGGATGGCTAAAGAGAGGAGGAGGCTTGAGAGCGCTGGTGGGCTCTAGAGGCGAGGTTGGCATGCGCGGGTGCGGGACGCCCGACATACCCAGGTTCGGTGCTCTCCGGAGAGATAATACCCCTAGTCCTGCCGAGTGTAGTTGGATGATCGATAGTACAATGTTGCTCCTGGAGCTGTATGGAGGAGGAAGGAAGCTGGCCAAGGCTTGGGCTGCTCCTTCTCTTCGGTGTTGTCGTTGGGTGGCTAGTCCTATGCTTACTTGCTTTTCTCTCGTGTCTGTTTCTTTTCCTGCTTGCCTCCTTTGATTGCGGGCTCCCGGGGGGTTTTATAGACCAACCCCCCGGGGGTACAATGGTAATGTTACAAGTCGGTGGGTCCGTATTGTCGGTGTTCGGGGACCGAGGCTGGGTCCCACTGAGGGCTTGTGGTTCGTCGGGTTCCCCTAGGTGCGGGGCCCCGCGTGCCTAGGGGGACTGTGTGCCGTCTTGTCGATCGTCAGGGCATGGCCGAGTCGAGTCGTGTACAGTGGCTCTCCATCAGGCCGCCGCTTGCTGCCGTCAGCGCTAAGGGCAGGAGCACTATTCCACGCCAGCCCCGGTCAGTGGGTAGGTGAGGGGCACTGTTTCCATGCTCCGACTGACCATAGGCATGGGCGGAAGCACTGTTGTCTTGGTCATCGGTGATTGAAGTCTCGTCCTATCGTACGGCCTGGATGGGATGGGAGCTGACCCGCGGCTGGGTTGCCGTGCACGCCACGGGTGGGGTTTGCTTGTTAGGGAAGCCTTGGTTGCACCGGGTTGGGTTGTCTTGCACCAGTTGCTGAGGCCGGGTCAACGTACCTTGCCGGGTCATAGAGCTTGGCAGGGTTGCGGGCCTTGCCGGGTCGAGCGACCTGGCCAGGCGCGTGCCAGTTCGAGGGGCGATGCGGGCCCCGCCGTTTTTGAAAAGGATCCGGGTTCTGTTGCCTGCCCGGGGTTCATCCCCCCGACATCGTGTGTGTGCTTAGTTGCAGTAGTTTCTTGCCTGTTTCGTCTACCGTTATTTCAGTCGTGCTTTATATTTGTGTTTTGTGCCTTGCATGCTTGTGCTTTCATGATATCTTTGGACATGCTAGTTGGATGTTGTTGTTGATAATATCATGCCTCTGTTTTCATTGATGTCAGTGGCCTTGATGCCATGATGTTTCTGTTACCTTGTCAATATGCTAGTACCTGGTATCGTCATGTTTCATATGCTATAGTTGTTCACTTGAGAAGCTTGGTATTTTGCTAATGCATTTGTATGCTGCATGCTCATTGTTGCATCCTTGTTAAATATACTCATAATGTTGATGATGGTGGAGAAGTTAATAATATGACTTAATTATAAACCTCCTCCGTCATCGATGGGATCGAGTCATAGTGCCACCAAATCGAACTTTCTCCAGTGCAGCCACATTTGCCTTTTATGGGAAGGCGCTAGCTGGGTCTGTTGTCATGCCTCTCGCCGGTGCCTCCAACGAGGGAAGGTTATGGGCGCACGCTACCCTGATCAGGTAGGCGGACATAAACCTTGTGTGCCCAGGTTTGGTTTTTGAGCTCATGTCCCCATTTGGGACAATTTATTTTGCCACAACGGTGGCCGTTGATGCCTTTGGTAGGCACGGGGCCACCCATGATTTAGCCCAAAGGGGAGTTGGTCCGAGTGGCTGGGAGAGTGTCAAGGGCAATAGATCGATTTTGTCGGAACGCTGTTGGTCCACCCGAATGGGAGTGCGAGGACATGGGTTCTGTGGTGTGGGTAAAGTGCGCTACCTCTGCAGAGTGTGTGTTTAATCTATCGATAGCCATGTCCTTGGTCATGGGCACAGTTCGTAGTAGCTCACACTATCGGGCCTTGGTCGAAATGGAGGATAAACCTGTTTATAGCTAATGTGATAACTAAAGTGCGATAAAGAATGTGGTGACTTGGACTATGAGGTAGTTGTGAGAAGGCACGGTGATGTTTTGATACAATTACGAGACAAAGTCTCGGTGAGTCATGAGTTTTCTCCGAGGAGCCGTGGCAGAGTAAGATATTGTCGCATAAAGTTAATACAATATGTCTTCATGGGAGGTAACTGGTAGTTTATTTTCAGCATTGTTCATGCATGAATCCATGTCTCGTAGATGCATCTATTCTCTTCCATGTTAGAAGCATGTTTTTAGTATGTCATGTTATTGCCATGCTAGTAGATGCTATGATGTTGTTCATGCTTATTTTGATCCATGTCTCTAGTTAGTATCATGTCATGCTTAGTTTCTGCTATGAGATAGGTTGTTGCAGACGCTTTGTTCTTGCTTTGTCATCTGTTTGTTTGGATGCTATGTATTTGGTTGTCTTGCAAGTACATTCAATGTACTGACCTGGCGTGTCATGCCAGTTTTGTAGGTCGTGCCCGAATTGTACGCTTGTTCCGTCGCGCTAGGCCGTAACCTTGCTAGTCCTGTGAGTTGTGGAGCCCAACCAGAGTTGGTATGCTGCCAAACCAAGACGTTTGCTGCCACTTAGATAGCCTTAGAGCTATGCCAGATGATTGTATTAATCAATGATGTAATCCTCTATACATGTATTTGATGAATATTATTGTACCTGGAATGCTGTATCATGGACCTGTCGTGCGTTAGTTATTATCCTGGGCTGACGTGCAAAGGCCCCCTGCTCCATGTGGATCGGGGAGCCACATAAGCTTCCCGATACAATACCGAAAAGCTACACATTTTTCCGGAACCCAAAATATGACTTCCCATATATAAATCTTTACCTTGCGACCATTCCGTGAGTCCTCGTGACGTCCGGGATCTCATCCTGGACTCCAAACAACATTTGGTTACCACTCATCAAATATCCCAATACTTCTTTAGCATCAACGAACGTTAAGGGTGGGCCCTGCGGGTTCAGGAATTATGTAGTCATGACTGAGACACCTCTCCGATCAATAACCAATAGCGGGACCTGGATGCCCATTTTGATTCCTACATATTCAACGAAGATCTTTTATCGATTGAACCTTTATGACAACGTACATAATTCCCTTTGTCTGTCAGTATATTACTTGCCCGAGGTTCGATCCTCGGTGTCTTTATACCTAATTCGATCTCATTACTGGCAAGTCTCTTTAATCATTCTGTAATACATCATCTCATAACTAACTCCATAGTCACTTTGCTTGCAAGCTTCTTGTGATGCTATATTACCGAGAGGGCCCCCGGAGATACCTCTTCGATACACGGAGTGACAAATCCCAATCTCGATCCATGTGGCACCCCGGCTCAGAGCAACCGGTTTACCTTGCATTGCCAGCCAGAGATCAAGTCTTCTAGCAACACACAACAACATGGTACAGAAAACAACCGCTTTATCGAAGCTAGCGAAAACATAGGCTCGATATTACATCAAGTTGCAAGGACAAGCGGCACACACAGTGCGGCTAAACAATATGTGCATTATTTAATGAACATGAAGGGGCCTCGATCATGATAACTACGTGGCAGCGAAACGACGAAGCAGCGGAACTCCATAGCACAGGGACACCAATGTGGACACGATCTAGGCTCGCGAAGCACTCCAATCCGGTGAGACTTTTCCAAAATCTGGCATGACACGCCAGGTCAGTACACTGAATGTACTTGCAAGCTCACAACAAGCATAACCACAATGGCAAACAATATCATGTCAATTAATCAAGTTAAATGCAATTCAATATCATACTACTGATCCAGTGAAACAAACTCATGGAGTCCCTCGGACTCTCGTACCAGATGGGTTACCTCATAACCAACCTCATCATATGGTGATCACTCCCGGATCACAAATGAACCAACACTTTGGTTCCCACGATACCGACCATCTTCATTGTCACACAAATCTCATCAAATAACCAGTGCCAAGCATAAAAATTTAGTGTGCAAGATTACTTAATCATGTTGATCCATGGTGTGACTTACTCATGAGCTATGTCCGTAACCGAGGACGCGACTATCAATAGATTTAATAAACACTCTGTAGAGGTAGTACACTTTACCCACACCACGGAACCCATGGCCTCACACTCCCATTTGGGTGGACCAACGACATTCTGACGAAACCCTCCCATTGCCATGACACTCTCCAGGCCCCGCGCCTACCAAAGGCATCAACGACCACCATCATTGCAAAATCAAATGGTCCCAAACAGGGACAAGGCACACAAGGTTATGTTTGCTTACCGGGCCAGGGTACCGCACGCCCATAACCTTCCCTCGTAGGAGGTACTGACTAGAGGCATGACAACAGACCGAATAAAGGCCTTCCCATAAAGGCAAATGTGGTTGCACTGGGAAAAACTCGATTCAGTGGAACCATGACTTGATCAACATTATGTTCAAGCTGAATTATTATTAGGTTTAACTTGACATGAAAATAGCCTGAGTCACGATATGCCATGATCATGCAACTATTCAACATGCACCACATATCACTTCAAATAATCAGATCAACATCATCCAGTTTTCTACTTGCACTAGTCATCACTTAACTTCACTGGTTTTAGTTCACTGGTTTTTATCACTCATTATTTTAATCATGCTATCATCATATTAAAGTCAAAAACTCTATATGAAAAATATTACCAATCATAGCCAAATCATTACCACACAAACAAAACTACTTCTACTGCCTCACACTAGTCCATGCTTGCAATCCTTACTGTAAACTAAGCATTTCAATCATGACAAAATAACTAGCATGAGTAATATTCATTTAAATAATTAAATGCATGAAATAACTCATATTCAAGTTGGAAAAATCACAAATATTGAAGTGACACCATGCAAATGTTGGTGTGGCTTCCCTTAGTGCAGAGGAGGTTCACACTCCTCCTGGTTATCTTCAAGACAAGTTTCTCCCTCTGAAAGTATTTAAAAACAGTAAAAAGAAATATCAAGAATCATTCTGAAATTCACCAAAAATTCTAGGCAGTAGAGAAAAACCTCAAATTTGGTGTGCTGCTAGATCTTTTCAATATGAACACAATGCAAAAAGAATCAATTCATTTGGACTCATGGTTTAAAAGTTATGGCTGTTCAAAGTTTGTGTGAAAATATTTGAATTAAATTCAAATAAAAGAATCCAGGGGGGTGACGTTGAAAGCGTAGTCTCAAAATATGCCTCCACTAGTATTGCTTCGGGCGTGAGTGGAGAGACTGACAGCGGGCCCCACCTGGCGGGTGTGGAGAGAGGGGGAGAGAAACAGAGGGGTGGCAGCGCTCCGCCGGAGCTCACGCCGGCGAGCAGGGCTCCTCGGCTGATCTGAGAGGAAGGGAAAGCAAGAGGGGGGTCACGGCACACCTACCTGTACCTGTGGCTCGCCAAGAGGTGACCGGAGCAGCTCGGAATCAAGCTCCCAAGCGGCGGCTGTGGTCGGGACTCGCCGGAGAAGAAGAAGACGACAGGGAGGGGCGGTTCCAGGGGCTCCAATCGGGTCAGCAGGCACCAACAGACCTCCATGGAGTCACCGGAGGAGTCAATGGAGGTCGAGGTGGGGTGGAGAGGTGGGGGCAAGCAGAGGGGAACGCTTGCGATCTCGGGCTTGGCACGGCGGCTTGAGGCCTGCCCGGCCGGGCTAAGGCTCATCTACTGCTTGTGGTGGCTAGCTGAGTGGATGGATGGGTTTGGAGAGGCCAGGGGCTTGGTATTTATAGGCGGAGGGGGGTTGAGGGTCTTGGCTCCACCGGAGCTCTCTTGAAGCCGGCGAGCAACGACGAGCGGTGTCAGTGAGGGGAGGAGAGGCTCAGTGTTCACGCGGTGACTGTGGAGCATGCAGACGAGCACAGGAGCACGCGCGGACGAAGACAGTGGCACGGGGCGCATTGTGGCTTTGGCCCCGTCGTGCCCGTGCCTGCTGCGGCAATTCCGGTGTCGACGAGCACCGGGGAGAGGTTAAGGGCAAAGAAACGATGGAGGTGGTGCGGTGCGGCAGTCGTCGGCGAGCTCTGAGTCGAGCATGAGCTGCACATAAGCGCGGGCGCATCATAAAGCATGTCAAACGCGTGCCAGGGGTCGTGTCTTCACGCGGTCACCGCGCTGGCATGGTCAAAACGATGTCCACACGATGCCAAACCTTGCCCCTCGTTTTGTCCGTGCAGTGTTTAGTCTAGGGGAAGAGATCACACACTACCAGGCCGACCAGATTTAACATGAGCCCGCGAGCAAGTTTCTGGTCAGAAACTTTGGCACTGTGTTTGGCTGGGCTCTAGAAGGAGTTTAGGGCTAATTTCCTAGGGTTAAGGTTTTCTTAGGAGGGTAATCGAGCTCAAGAAAAATCAGTCTCATTAGAGCAAGGAAAAATATACTTGCTGTAGAAACTACATTTTGAGGCCAGAACAGAAATGATTTTCTGTAGCAAAAATATTCCAAATAAGTATGAAATATTTTTGCACAGGGAGGTGTGCCAAGGTTCAAAGAATATTTGGGAATTTTCTCAGATTTTGAGGAGCAAGAAAATTGAGGGTTGCTTTGGAGCATATGTTGCTGACGTGATAGTCAGAGAAGAAAAAGAACATTTTTCATTTATGAAAAATATTCCTTGGGCCATTTTGAGATTTTTCAGAGAGGAAATGATGAATATGAGAGGGATGGGTCACTTGGGTGAAAATCAAGGACATGCCCAAGTGTTTAAGTCCAAGTGAGTTGATTCAAAATCCAACTGCAAATCCAAAGGCAAAGAAATCCGGGAAAATAGAGAAGTCAAAAACCAGGCTGTCACAAACCTCCCCCACTTAGGATGAATCTCGTCCTCGAGATTCGGTTGCTCGGGAAAACCATTCTAGATAGGCTGCCCTTAAAAATTCCTCTCTCTCTCCCAAGTTGCTTCTTCCTCGGTGTGATGCTCCCACTGAACCTTATAAAACCGTATCACCTCATTTTGAGTGACCCTTTCGGTCTAATCCAATTTTCTGAACGGTCTCTCCTCATAGGTTAAATCCTTATCAATTTCTAGCTCTGCCACATCAGTCCTTTTCCTATGTGGCGAGATACACCTTCTTAGTTGTGAGACATGGAACACATTGTGCACTTCTGACAATTCCGGTGGCAGTTCCAACTGATAAGCAATTGTGCCAACTCTGGATATAACTGGGAACGGACCAATATATCTGGGTGCCAGTTTTCCTCGAGTCTGGAATCTCCACTACAAAAAATTAGACACATCCGTGACATTTTGGGCCGAACGATTTTTTTTCCTGTCATACTTATGACACTTCTATGACGATAATTGTGACAAAACCCAGTATCATCATAGATGTGGTGGGCTCCTACTTCTATGACAAAAAATCATGACAGAAAATGGGCTTTTCATCCTGGGCGGGCTAGAGACACAGCTGCATGACATTCTTTGGGCCGTCCATGACGGAAAAAACCGTGGTAGAAGCAAGGGCGAGGAAAATTTCGGGGTGTTCCCGGTTATGGTAGGTGGTCGGGGGCCGAGCGATGCGCGTTTCTCTCGTACACGTATGCGCGTGTGTGCGAGGCTTGGGCTCTAACTGAACCCGAGCGAGGCGTTGGGCTCTAACTAAACCCGGGCAATTGCACTGCAGGCTATGCGTTACTGAACCCAAGCGATCGGTCGATGGCTGTTAACTGAACCCGATTGAGCGATTCCTTCACTACTACTGCTAACTGAAGCCGATCGATGCTGCCTCTGGATGAACAGTGAGCGTTGCAGGGGGGGGTCGGATGAATAGTGAGCGGTGGGGGTGGATGAACAGGACCCCGTGGTGTTGCCTCTGGATGAACAGGACCCCGATCGATCGAGCCGCTTGGTGCTGGATGAACAGGACCTCGTGGAGGACTGGATGAACAGGACGAGCCCGTGGAGGGATGGATGAACAGTAGACAGTGGAGGGATGGATGAACAGTAGCCCGTGGAGGGGTGGTTGACCAGGAGCCCGTGGAGAGAAGTCGTTGAACAGTATCCGGTGGAGTAGCGCACGGTGGAGGCTGGATGAACAGGAGCCCGTTGATGAACAGTCGCAGGTGGAGGTTGGAGGAGGTCGGCGGTGGATGAACAGTAGCCCGTGGAGGCTGGAGGAGGTCGACGGTGGAGATGAACAATATCCAGTGGAGTCCCGTTTTGCAGTACGCCACACCCCTCCCGATGAACAGGACCCCTGTTTCGACCGTAGCACTCCAACACAAGTCCGTTTCCTCCGTTTTGCGGTACGCTACACCCCTCCCGATCAACAGGACCCCGTTTCGACCGTAGGAGGTCCAACACAAGACCGTTTCCTTCGTTTTGCGGTACGCTAGACCCCTCCTGATGAACATGATCCTGTTTCAAACGTGGCCGGTCGAACACAAGGCCGTTTCCTCCATTCTGCGGTACGCCAGGCCTCGTTTCCATCGCCTGTTCCATCCAAGCCCTCCCGATGAACACGCCGATGCATTCCGTTCTGACCCAGCCAGTTGGCTCCCCATGAACACGACGATGACGCTGTTTCTCTGTTCCGAACCAGCCATGTACATGAGCCCTGGCCGTACGTATGCGCGAGTAGGCGTTCAAGACCCCGCCCGTATGTACATACGTGGCCGTATTTACTTTCTTGCACCCTAGCCGTTGTACATACGTGTACATGCTACGTGCGCGCCTCTACTACGACACGTGCACGCCTCTACTACGAGACGTGCGTGCCTCTACATCAACCAGTATGTACGTACACGTTCTCGACCAGAATGACAACGCTACGTACGCTTCGAGCAGGTGGGTCCCGACTGTCAGGCACTTCCTTGCGTGCAAAGATGTAGCTGGTGGGTCCCAACAGTTAGGGGGGCGAATCATTTTTTTTGCCCGAATGCACTTTCTTGCGTGCGAAGATGTAGCCGGTGGGTCCTAGCAGTCAGGGGGCGAATCAATTTTTTTGCCCGTAATATGGACGCACTTCCTTGCATGCAAAGATGTAGCTGGTAGGTCCCAGTAGTCAGGGGGAAAACATTTTTTTGCGAAATACGGTGGCCTGTCCGGTGGGTCTCTTCTTTCAGGTGGAGGAATCATTATTTTCCGCGTAATAAGGAGGCACTTCCTTGCTGCGGCTGTGGACCCAGCTATCAGCCTCTCCACGTACAGTCCACGTCCGATGGAAGTCGTTCCTTGACAACGTTGACCACGCCGCGCCGAGAGCACCAACGTGGTGGACGATGGCGAGGCCTAGGAAGGGGACGACATGGAGCCGGGGAACACATGCCAGTGGAAGCCCGTGCGGAGAGGAGTACGAGGGTTCACTGGTTCGGCTGCTGTGTGAGGATGCCGTCACCATAGAATAACCGGGAGTGTGGGTGAGTAGAGGGATGGCCTGGCCAGCGGTGGGAGTAGTACGGGGCGGTGAGGCCTCCGCGGCAAAATAGCCGGCCACGGGAGGCATGAGCACGCAACACGACCGACGCTGCTTTGGGCGGCTGGAGCAAGAAGACCAGAGGTTGAAGAAGCACTACGGCCGTTCGATGGACATCGTACGATCACTGCAGCTATAATCGTTTATATTGACTAAGTTGACAAAGCCCTTCGTACGCGTCAACTTAGTAGGCCCACAGGCCAGCCTCCGAAATGGTGCGCCCCAGATGTCAGGGGGGAGGAATCATTTTTTGGGCGGCTGAAGAAAGAATATCCGAGATTGAAGAAGAAGCACGACATCCGTTGGATGGACATCCAACGGCCACAGCTGCTAGAACCGTGTGTTGTCGACAAAGCCTTGCATACGCATCAACTTAGTTTTTTTAGGGGACGCGTCAACGTAGAAGGCCCACAAGTGTGTGGCAGAGAACATATAGCCCATTTGCGATTTGTAAGAATGTACAACCCATTTTTTAATTCTAATGAAATTTACTACAGCCCATTTACAGTTTGTTAAAAGTACAACCCAACTTCTAGCTAGGACAACGATTAATAATTTCAACCAACTGCTCAAAACAGAATTAAAAAAAAATTCCCACATTTTGATGGTATTCGAAATATTTTTATCCGAAATTTCTAGTTAGATTAAATATAATTTCAAAATAAAGTGGTATTACGTTAAAATCCGACGAAGTATTGCGCGCGGAACAAGTAATGAAATTAAAATTTTCAAATTCCAATAATAATATATATTTTAAACTAATTACGCATTTGGTGCATTTTTTATAGTTACTACCCAGTTATTATAGTTACATCCCATTTATTATTTCTTAAAGTCCATTTTCTTGTTAAGCCTAATGCATACCTCCTAGGAAAGTTTGCAGCCCAGCGGGGCGGAGAATAACAAGTTGACCCGGATATTGTGTACAACTGTCGGCCCAATTGCATTGCTGATGTTGAAAAAAAGGCCTGTGTAGTACAGTACAACCTAACATGGCTACTCAGCCCACATTCAGCGACGCCGGAAAGGCCCAAACAAGGCTTCTGTGCAACTTTTTGAAGTCACTGAGCTCAATTAATAACTTTAAGAAAAAGTTAAATTACAGCGGAACCTAATTAAAAGCTGTCACGAGCAAAGAAATAATTCAACGGGTCCCACTTGTGCGCGTGTGCGTTTGTGCGCGCGCGTGTGTGTGTGTGAGAGAGAGAGACCCATCGGTCGATGCTCGTAAATATATCTTTCAGCCATATGCATTGCTGATGCTCAGTAAAAACTTATATAGTTGACACAATCATATAGAACATCATAGCACACTGAACTTGCATACAAAAATTTCACGCGGGCGGCACAATCAGGATGGAAGCAGTGGATCACTATGGGTAGGGCTATGTTGAAACCAACGAACTCGTACATAATGGTTCATCGTCTTTATCAACGACGAGGAAATATCTTGAATGCTGTGCAAAGAAAACAGACAGACAACACAATAAGTTCTGCTAGCACATTAACTTGACGTACAACCCTTTGTAAAAAAAGTTCAGGTACAAAATTAGAATAGGTCACAATCAAATGTACTGGTACATCAGTGCTTCATACCCATAGCTCGGGTTTAACTAGTATCTGACAAGATTCAGTTGTTACCTCAAATTAGAGAACATCCAGGCAGCCAATCCTGCCTCTTCTCCCAAAGAAGCAGTGGCCTCCGCCGGGCGATTGAGTAGGCCCTGTGCCATCCATCGTTCCAAGCAACACGGGGAAAGTCTGATGTTGACTCCTGTAATGGACGTCGTCGACGGACCATGGCACCAGCGGCGGCGGCATGGCTTCAATTGATGGATTGACCATTTCTTCGACATGCACGAACACTCGATACATGTACATCCCTAACATGGTCCGCGACAGCCTTGGTGGCGACGAATAGTACAACCCCGGTTCCTGCACCGGTATCTCAACACCAATCACCTTCTGTATGGTGGACGGCTTCTTCATCCATGCCATAACCGTCAGAGCCCAGCTGTTTGGAGGAACAAACATACTTATGAGCTCACGTCCAAGGTTGTTGATAAGCTCATTCATGGACTCACTGTTCCAAGCACACCGAGGCATGTCATGGAAGGTAAGCTTTGTTAAAAACTCAAGCTCAGAGGGCACCGAGCCCCATCCTGGGTGCCACCGATCAAAGCTCAATAGCGCACCATCGCAGAACAAACAACGGGAAGATTCGAGCACATGACTGCAGTCGAAAGTTGTCCAGAACCTAACAAAGAAATCAGCCGGTGGCGGACAGACTTCGACGAGCAAGTCACTTATTTGGATGCCGTGCGCAATGCCAAGAGCTTTGACAAGGTCGTCCGGCAAGACGGGAGGCCGGTCGTAGTTGATGGTTACCATCAGCACTTTGTCGGCAAACTGGTCGTCAAGCGCCGCCATGGCACTACTGAGCGACAACACGCAGTGACCGAAGGCAGGACGGACCTCAAGATCTCCGGCTCAGAGATCCATGTTGACCGGTGACATGATAGTGTGCTTGAGTACAGGGAGTACAAGAGGGTGATTTGGGGGAACTGGAGTAGGAATCGAGATTCCAGAGGTGGGGGATGGGCGGGAGATTGGGGATGAAAAGGTAGCATGAATTTCGAACACGTGCCAATATGCACTCGGCGTGCAAGCACACGAAAACACCGGTGGCGCCCACATGTCGGCCTAAGAGTCCTTATTCTTTCTTTTTTGGAGAGCCCAACCTTTTTTTTGAGGATATTTTGAGAGCCCGGCCTGAGAGTCATAATTGACCTGTTTGGCATTGCGTTACTACTCGGCCCATATTCAATGACACCTCACTGGCCCAAACAAGTGTACATCATCAAAAAGACACTGAGCTCAAATTATATAACTTGAAAAACGGAGATATACTCTGAACACTGGAGAATGGTGATGCCCTCATTTAGCCCACCAGTAGTTTGAGACAATAAACAGTTTGAAACAACGATATATACAACATTCAAACACTGACTAGTGACTACTACTGACATAAACAACAAGACATGATAGTTCATAAGAAGTCTTGCTACACCACCAAAACACACCCATCTGCAGCGCTCAGACTCTCGTGATCCAGACGAGAATGACACTCTAAACAGAGGCAACTATTACATAGTAAGAGTGACATAGACGAGGATGACCAAATGACAAGGAATATGCATAACAAAAGAAAGAACTACCCATCCAGAACCAGCAGCAAAGACAACAAAGTCATTCGAAGAGATGATCCAACACCATCTTAATTTGCAGCCCCACTTCAGCGACCAATGATCTGGAGACACCAGTACTCCACCCTTTCAATGCAACAGCCCAATTACCTATCAACCTGAAGGCTTGAACCACATCACTTCCTGTCATAATTGAGACATCCAAGGATCAAAGTTAATCCGGATGCCTTTGTCATTCTCACCTTCTTTTGGCTGCAGGTTGTATCGTTGACAATCAGGGGAGTTTGCTCCCGAACTCCTAGAGCTCGCCGTGTAGACATAGTTTTCCATAGCAAACAGAGCCTCTCTGCCATCAAGGTCCTTGCCAACGGTGATCTCCTGGTTAATTGGATAATTGAGTCTGAGAAACAGAGAGTGTGAACCAAGGCTGTTTACCCGCCTCCAACTAAAAAATCCTGAAGGCCCCAACAAGCTGGTATCCTGCTCATAGACGTAACAACCATTGTCCGGATACTCACGTATTTCACAGTGCTGGTATACAATGGTTTTTTTTGCAATATAACTTTTCCGGCTCATGTGTCCGAATGATCATCAGTCTTTTGCCGTCATCTGACCGAGCGAGGAACCAGTTGTGCTTCCTTGTTTTTGGCAAAGGTGGTGTGATTACAAAGGGCAGTAACTGTAGGGACACTTCATCATATCAAAAAGGATAGGCATTGTTAATGTAAGATCAACATTGTTCAGAGTATGAGTAGGATAATGCAAGAAACAATATTGATATGTCCCTGTTGGAACTGGGAGGAAAATACAGGGAAATGTATACTGGGTTCGAAAATATAGAAGTGCCATGCATGGTTATACTCATGTTATCTCGGAATCGATTCTTCACAGGAAACTACCATGTCATGCATGTTATGTAATCATGTTCTGTCCTCACAAAAAAATTCTTCAAGGTAACTAATAGACCATGCATTGTTATATACTCGTGTTCTGTGGGCAAATTTTTTGTGAGGATATTATTCTAGCCATTGATTGCTGAAGGGCGAATATAGGTATGTACACATGGTAAGCATTACATGATTTCACTACTTCCAAATATAGAGTTCTCCATATGCATATTTACTTCCCTAATGTATGGTTAGATGAAACCAACAGTGTGGTGCATGTTTCTACATCATGAAAATGAGGAAACTAACATGGCCATTGATACACACTCATATTTAGTAGTAGTATATAGATTACTGTAAAATAAGGAGAATATCCATATATTCCTAACCGTTTGATTATTCAGGGGTACAAATTGGCTGTAATGACATGGTCACAATTGCATGAATTAACTCATTCCAAATATAGCTGATTTACGATGTCTCTAATACTTTGCCATAGTTCTACTCAAATTCTGCTCAAATAGGGATATGCCAATCATCACAAAAAGTTCAAACAGTGTCATGGCGTCATCATTAACATGAGATGGAAACAACTTACACGCGCCGTCCCAGCAATACGTGGTGCCATCTGCTTTGTCGATCGTGTAGATGATACCATTGTGTTCAATAGCATCACAGAAGTGTGTATCAGCTTTGACAATGATCCACTGCGAGCTGAGTTGTCTCCAGCTAAAGAAGGCACCAACGTAAAGATAGGCGAGTCCGCGGTCGAACAAGGCAATTAGCTTGAAGTCTGCGTAATTCGCATGTCGTGTGGGCACTTGGCAGATTACAATCTTCTGCAAAACAAGGTCCGTCCAACTGACGTGGTAATCTAGATGACTTGGACCGTGATGGTAAAACTCTATATAATCCAAAGGAGGAAGGATAATCTCATGGGAGGTCTGGAAGTTCACGAGCACCAACTTTTTACCATCTTCTCTGAAGGCAGCCATCCAATGGGAGTTCATGCCGACCCAGTACATACCTGCCAAGAAGTTTCGGGCGATGGTGATCGGATCGAAGTCAAGGGAAATGATGTACGACGACCCACTACATACCTACAAAGAAGTTTCGGCTAATGGAGATCGGATTGAAGTCGAGGGGCATCATGTACGCCTCCGTATCATGGTGAGCCAATCTCGCAAGACCAGATAGCATCAAGCAGGGTGTCTTGAAAAGCTTAGGCCTTGCTTCGACGATGGCCATGTGCATGTCCGTCGAGCATGCAGCCAACCGCAGGGCGCTCAACATATCCATACACGAACAACAGAGGTCGAGGATGTCAATGGGGAGATTGCTCCAATCGCGGCTCATATGGATGCTACGCGGTTCGCGTTCGGCCATGGTGGAGTTTGGAAGGTGGGGTTTTTTGGGGGCTTGATTTACGGGGGAGAAGGCTGTCGGTGCTGGAGCGGCTAGCGATGGAATAGTGGTACTGGGGGAGGCGAGCAAGGCGACAATACATGGGGGGACAGTGAGATGGAGACGGAGACATAGATAGAGATGGAGTGGTTCTATGGGAGGGGAGAGGGAGACGAGCAAGGCATGCTAATGTGCTGTATAGCGGCGGTGACAGACTGCACAGTGCATAGGGTGAGGCTGACTTTGGTAACCCAAACACGCCGCCTAGACTAGTGTCAGGCGTAGGGTGTTGTCACTTCACTGTGAGGACCAGATGAATAGTATTTTGACCATCAAGTGTACCATAGTTGTACTACTACTACTAGTAGTAGGAACATGAGTACTCCAGTACTGTATAGCGGAAATAGGTATCTCGTCCTAGCATGCCTGTTCACTTCATCCTCCAGGTATCATCCATATTGCGAGCAGAACCAAATTCTCGTGCATGTGGAAGCGCGAAGATGGGCCTTTGATGAGGATAACCGTGTACTCCCTCCGTCTAGGTGAGCGCAACCTAGGTGGCTATAGATTGGACGATAAAGAGCACCGGGACGAGCAAAACTTCCAACCACGACACTGTTACAAATGGAAGCAAAATCAACAATTGATACGTAGTTATAAGGATGCCTTTTCAGCTCTCCAAGCAGGCCCAGTCAACGCCCTGCCGCGATGAATGCAGTGGTTGTTATGGTGCATCAAGGACGGCATGCAGATCGTTCCACACTTGAGAAGAGGAAAAATGGAAAGGTAGAATGCAGCGGCAGAGGAAGAGAACGCTGGCTAACGAGGCTGGGAGGGGATCAAGCAGGAAGTTAATGTTCCATGCCTAAAGGTTTTGGGAAAACCTGATTTTCATAAGGTGACTTACTCACCTAGACGGAGGGAGTATTCCTTAACCAAAGAATGTTGTGTCTCCCACACACGCGCCAATATCCATTTGAACCAGCTACGACACATTTTTTTATTTGTTTGCATAGGTCCCACTTATCAGGAAGGATGGGCACATACACAAACATGTACGACTCCTCAGTCTACCCGCATAGCCTTTTCGTTTAGTCTACCTAGCCGTCTAATCAACTGCCTACACGCCACTTCTCCCATTTACTTCTCCATCGGGAACCAATTTTCCTCGGCTTCTTCACCTCCCCTTCGTCTTCATTTGCATCCAAACTCCACTGCGTTCACATTGTTTTAACCTCTTTAAATAATCATCTACTACCTCAGTTAGACTAGCCATCTAATCGTAATTCTCCAAACCATAGCCCTCCATTCTAGCGGTTCCAAATGGCGAAAGAGATTGAGATGCAGGTTTTTAGCATCCAACATGTCCTCGTCGAAGGCTCGTTGAGCATAGTTGCCACCGTCACCGTCCACCCAAGGGTTGTTCGGAAGTGGATCAACAATGTATCCAACTCCCTCGAAAAGATAGAGATGAGGGTCATCGGTCTCGACACAGAGTACACGGAGCGTGCCACTGGGAAGACCCAACGCGCCGCCGTCCTTCAGATGTGCCTCGAAGATGATGTTTTGGTGTACCACATCATACACGCGCCTTCCATACCAGGTGAGCTTCACGATTTCTTGTCTCGGGAGGACATATACTTCTGTGGGGCAGCCATCAAAGGGGACAAACAGAAGCTGGCACCGTACAACCTTGATTTGAAAAGCATCACTGAACTACAAACCAGAATCAAAATTCCTGTAGAAGATTGTGATAAACAGGCACCATCCCTATTCGACGTAGCAATTTTTGTGCTCGGTATAAATCTTCAGAAGGGTGATGTGACGCTAGAATTAAGGTCATCTGGATGGGGTAATTATCCCTTGACGTACGAGCGGATAAAATATGCTACCCTCGATGCCCGTGTGAATTTCAAGATAGCTGCAAGGTCCAAAGAGCTTGTTGCGAAGCCGTCTCCCACAGAAAATGAGAAGAAGAAGAAGAAGAAGAATAAGAATAAGAATAAGAAGAAGAAGAAGAAGAAGAAGAAGAAGAAGAAGAAGAAGAAGAAAAGGCTGCACCAGCAGGAGGGCATTATGGATGGATGAACTATTTCCTCTCTTGTAAAAAAGATTATTCCCTCTCGGTGTATATTGATATAGATGTACTATTTCGATGGTGTGCATGTCTTTGGAACAAAGTAGTAGCGTGGGTCTGCTTGACTATAAGGAACTATTTATCCGCATATATAGCTTTCTCTACTACTCCTTCCAGTGATCGGTATGCAATGCATGTGTCCGTAGACATGACAGCTTGTCCATGGAAGTTCAACTACGACGACCATCACGTTTCATCCACTGCAACTCGCGATTACCACGACGCTGCTCCAACCCACGACACCACGTCCCCCGACGTGCGCCTCACCTCTCTCGGCCGCACCGCCCCACTACCTTTGTGTGGATGACATGTGGGCCACCTAAAATGCGGCGAGCATCAAGTTTCTACCACAGCCATATGCGATTCCCACGGCGCCGCTCGAACCCATGACACCACACGTCCCCCGACCTGCGGCTCACCCCTCTTGGCCCGACTGCCCTTCTGCCTTCAGGAGCATTACATGTGGACCAGTCACCTATCGGGTCCACATGTTATTGACTCAAAGGCAGGTGTAGTAAGGTGCTGAAGCTCAGCCCCGAGGGCCCTGAGAGGGAAATGTAACTCCTACGCCAGGCCTTGTGGTGCTACCGCTGCACGAACTCCTGCCAAACTTGAGATTTGTTTCTTTACTATACATGCACACAACGATTTAATGGACATTGTAATCTCAACATGTGATGGCGAGCTCTAAATTTGAATTTGAAACTTATAAAACGAAAAGATTCAAAACAAATAAACTGGGAGAGAGAGAGTAGAGTATTCTAACAAATTTCAATCAAGTAGGCTTCTCCCAAAAGGTGTGTAAAGCAAGGATGATTGTGGTAAACTAAAAAGCAAAGACTAATATCATACACGACGCTCCAAGCAAAACACATATCATGTGGCGAATAAAAATATAGCTCCAAGTAAAGTTACCAATGAACGAAGACGAAAGAGGGGATGCCTTCCCGGGGCATCCCCAAGCTTAGGCTTTTGGCTATTCTTGAATATATTGGGGTTCCATGGGCATCCCCAAGCTTAGGCTTTTGCCACTCCTTATTCCATAGTCCATCAAATCTTTACCCAAACATGAAAACTTCACAACACAAAACTCAACAGGAAATCTCATAAGCTCCGTTAGTGAAAGAAAAACCACCACATAAGGTACTGTAATGAACTCATTATTTACTTATATTGGTGTTAAACCTACTGTACTCTAAGTTCTCTATGGTTCATACCCTTACATACTAGCCATAGATGCATCAAAATAAGCAAACAACACACGAAAAGCAGAATCTATCAAAAACAGAACAGTCTGTACAAATCTGTAACTTTCGGTTACTTCTGTAACTCCAAAAATCCTACCAAAATAGGAAGTCCTAAACAATTTATCTATTGATCTACAGCAAAAAGAATCAATGCAAAATCACGTTTCTGTGATTTATTGAATTTTTTTCTCGTGAGCACAAAGTTTCTGTTTTCCAGCAGAATTAAATTAACTCATATCATAGGTTATCCTATAGGTTCTAATTGGCACAAACACTAAATAAAACATGAAAACACATCTAAACATAAAGTATGTGCTTCACTTATATCTTTTGAGCTAGATAGTTTTTGCTCTAGTGCTTCACTTATATCTTTTAGAGCACGGCGGTGGATTAATTTTGAAGAAATTGTTGATCTATCATGTTTCACTTATATTATTTTGAGAGTCTCTTAGAACAGCATGGTATTTGCTACGGTTATAAAATTGGTCCTAGAATGGTAGGCATCCAAGTTGGGTATAATAAAAACTATCATAGGAAGTGAATTGGATGCTATGATCAATTTGATACTTGATAATTGTTTTGAGATATGGAGGTAGTGATATTAAAGTCATGCTAGTTGGGTGATTATGAATTTAAAGAATGCTTGTGTTGAAGTTAGCAAGTCCCGTAGCATGCACGTATGGTTAAAGTTGTGTAACAAATTTGAAACATGAAGTGTCCTTGGATTGTGCATCCTTATGAGTGGCGGTCGGGGACGAGTGATGGTCTTTTCCTACCAATCTATCCCTCTAGGAGCATGTGCGTAGTTCTTGGTTTTTGATGACTTCTAAATTTTTGCAATAAGTATATGAGTTCTTTTGACTAATGTTGAGTCCATGGATTATACGGACTTTTACCTTTCCATCATTGCTAGCCTCTTCGGTACCGTGCATTGCCCTTTCTCACCTTGAGAGTTGGTGCAAACTTCGCCGGTGCATCCAAACCCCGTGATATGATATGCTCTATCACACATAAACATCCTTATATCTTCCTCAAAACAGCCACCATACCGACCTATTTATGGTATTTCCATGGCCATTCCGACATATATTGCCATGCAACTTTCCACCGTTCCGTTTATCATTATGACACGCATTACTATTGTCATATTGCCTTGCATGATCATGTAGTTGACATTGTATTTGTGGCAAAGCCACCATGCATAGATTTTCATACATGTCACTCTTGATTCATCATCCCGGTACACTGCCGGAGGCATTCATATAGAGTCATATCTTGTTCTAGTTTCAATTCATGAGTTGTAAATATATAGAAGTGTGATGATCATCATTATTAAAGCATTGTCCCCAAAGAGAAAAAGGGAAAGGCCAAAGAAAAAAAGGCCAAAGAAAAAAATAAAAAAAATAAAAAAAGAATAAAAGAATAAAAGAAAAAGGGGGCAATGTTACTATCTCTTTTCCACACTTGTGCTTCAAAGTAGCACCATGTTCTTCATATAGTGAGTCTGATATGTTGTCACTTCCATATACTAGTGGGAATTTTTCATTATAGAACTTGGCTTGTATATTCCTATGATGGGCTTCCTCAAATGCCCTAGGTCTTTGTGAGCAAGCAAGTTGGATGCACACCCACTAGTTTCTTTTGTTGAGCTTTCATACATTTATAGCTCTAGTGCATCCGTTGCATGGCAATCCCTACTCCTCATGTTGACATCAATCGATGGGCATCTCCATAGCCCGTTGATTATCCTCGTCAATGTGAGACTTTCTCCTTTTTTTCTTCTCCACACAATCCCTATCATTATTCTATTCCACCCATAGTGCTATATCCATGGCTCACACTCATGTATTGCGTGAAAGTTGAAAAAGTTTGAGATTATTTAAGTATAAAACAATTTCTTGGCTTGTCATCGGGGGTGTAGAATTTGGGAACATTTTTGTGTGACGAAAATGAAGCACAACCTAACTATATGATTTTGTAGGGATGAACTTTCTTTAGCCATGTTATTTTGAGAAGACATGATTACTTTTATTAGTATGCTTGAAGTATTACTATTTCTTATGTCAATATGAACTTTTCTTTTGAATCATTTGGATCTGAACATTCATGCCACAATAAAGAGAAATACATTGAGAATTATGCTAGGTAGCATTCCACATCAAAAATTCTGTTTTTATCATTTACCTACTCGAGGACGAGCAGAAACTAAGCTTGGGGATGCTTGATACGTCTCCAAGGTATCTATAATTTTTGATTGTTCCATGCTATTATATTACCTCTTTTGGATGATTATGGGCTTTACTTTACACTTTTATATCATTTTTGGAACTAACCTACTAACCGGAGGCCCAGCCCGTATTGCTGTTTTTTTTGCCTATTTCAGTATATCGAAGAAAAGGAATATCAAACAGAGTCCAATCGGAATGAAACCTTCGGGAGCGTGATTTTTGGAACGAATGTGATCCAGAGGACTTGGAGTGCAAGTCAAGAAGCAATCGAGGAAGCCACGAGGGTGGAGGGCGCCCCCCATAGGGCGTGCCCCCCTATCTCGCGGGTCCCTCGAGCGTCCACCGACGTACTTCTTCCTCCTATATATACCCATATACCCCGAAACCATCAAGGTAGCCACCGAAGAAATATTTCCGCCACCGTAACCTTCTGTATCCGAGAGATCCCATCTTGGAGCCGTCGCTGGTGTTCTGCCAGAGGGGGAATCCACCACGGAGGGCTTCTACATCAACACCATAGCCTTTCGAGTTGTAAGTAGTTTACCACAGACCTTCGGGTCCATAGTTATTATCTAGATGGCTTCTTCTCTCTTTTTGGATCTCAATACCATGTTCTCCCCCTCTCTTGTGGAGATCTAGTCGATGTAACTCTTTTTGCAGTGTGTTTGTCGAGATCCGATGAATTGTGGGTTTATGATCAAGTTTATCTATGAGAAAATTTGAATCTCCTCTGAATTCTTTTATGTGTGATTGAGTTATGTTTGCAAGTCTCTTCGAATTATCGGTTTGGTTTGGCCTACTAGATTGATCTTTCTTGCCATGGGAGAAGTGCTTAGCTTTGGGTTCAATCTTGCGGTGTCCTTTCCCAGTGACAGCAGGGGCAGCAAGGCACGTATTGTATTGTTGCCATCGAGGATAGAAAGATGGGGTTTATATCATATTGCATGAGTTTATCCCTCTACATCATCTTATCTTTCTTAATGCGTTACTCTGTTCTTATGAACTTAATAATCTAGATGCATGCTGGATAGCGATCGATGTGTGGAGTAATAGTAGTAGATGCAGGCAGGAGTCGGTCTACTCGTCACGGACGTGATGCCTAGATACATGATCATGCCTAGATAATCTCATAATTATTCGCTTTTCTATCGATTGCTCGACAGTAATTTGTTCACCCACCGTAATACTTATGCTATCTTGAGACAAGCCTCTAGTGAAACCTATGGCCCCCGGGTCTATCTTTTATCATATACGCTTTCAATCTACTTTTATTTGCATCTTCACTTTTCCAATCTATATCACAAAATACCAAAAATATATTTATCTTATCATATCATCTCTATCAGATCTCACTTTCACAAGTGGCCGTGAAGGGATTGACAACCCCTTTATCGCGTTGGTTGCGAGTTCTTTGTTTGTTTGTGTAGGTTCGTGGGACTTGTGAGAAGCCTCCTACTAGATTGATACCTTGGTTCTAAAAAACTGAGGGAAATACTTACGCTACTGTGTTGCCTCACCCTTTCCTCTTCAAGGAAAACCAACGCAAGCTCAAGACGTAGCACTCCCCCCAAGGGTCAGATCATCCCTACTCCGGAGCCCGGCGAAAGGGTCGTCTTCCTCCTCCATTTCCTTAGAGGGTTAGGTTTTCCACTCCACCCTTCGTCCGGGGACTCATTGTGACACCCCGAGACTGCTGCTTTAGTTGCCCTTCCATTTATTTTAGTTGTTGACGTGTGTTTATTGTGTTTGTTGCATTATCGTGATTGTTTTGCATATTTTCATTCCTCTATGTTGATGCCATGATCATGATGAGTGCCATTGCCATATTTTGCTTCTTGCATCATGTTCATATTTTATTATATTGTATTGTGCCACCTTTGTTTGTTTGCCATGTTCATATCACTTTGTTATATGTTATATGCTGTGATATTGCATTTGTCATTGTTGTTGCATTTGCATCATGATCATCTTTGTAGTGTGCATATTTATCATGTGCATATTTGTTGTATGTTTGTCATCTTTTTGAACTCCTTCTCCTCATCTTCCTTGTTGTTCCAACTTGCCCTTCGAGCTAAACCATCATCAAGCGCAACACCCCATCAATAGCTTCTTCCTTTCATTTCTCACACATTTATTGCAAGTGGCATTTTCTTGTCCCAGAGAAATGTTCCTTATTTCTCTAAGACTCCTAGACCATGCCAATACCACCTCCTCCAGTTTTCAAGCCTTTTGGAAGTGTTTTGGTTGGGCGAAGGATTTATTCAAGCTTGAATTATTTTCACACTTGTTTGAATTTGCAGTCTCTAAAAATTGCCAGAGCATTTTATTTATTTTTTGCATATTACCAGGTCTCCAGGAATATGTTTATCCCTTCCTAATTCAACTCCTACCTCTCTGGTCATTTCTTCAAATTTCCGGTTTTATTAAATCAGAGAAGAAGAAAACAGAGAGAGGAGGGAGTGCAGCGCAGCCCATGGCAATGCCGAGCCGGAGCCAAGCCCACCTGGACACCCATCTCTCTCTCTCTGGTAAATCTTTCCCACGTGGCACCCGCCGCGGCCCCACTGTCATCCACTCAAAGCCTCTTACTGTTTCACTTCTTCCACCTCCGTCCAATGTCCCCAGTGCTACCTCCTCTGTTTTTCTCTGCTTCTGCACGCACACAACACAGGCGAGCAGCAGCTTCTCGTCCACGCCTTGCGCATCCATACCCACAACCTCGCGTCGTTGCTCCACCACACGCACCCTGGCACGTTCCCGCACCCCCGCCGGCCCTCTGCAACCACAGCAAGGGTTGCTGCTGGCTCCCGTCACCGGCGAGTCCCCGTGCGCATGCTTCAGTTTCGGTCCTGGTCGCGAAGCGCACATACTTTATGTTCATCCGATCTCTATTTGCATCAGGAACACATAGCTAGCCCAGTGGCTAGCGCAGCCATTATCCATCTGAGGGATCCGGGGTTCAAATCCCAGGCGCCCCTATTTCCCTTTTTGCTCTCTGTTCGTTGATTCTTCAGTCCAGATCAGTTCGAGAGCATGTGTCATTTAAAGCCGAACCCATCCAATGCCGCCTATGCTTTGTAGTTCAACTGGTTAGCAATGCTTGTGCACCTCCAGGAGGTCCTGGGTTCGAAACCCAACACTCCTCTTTTCCCCCTTAGTTTTTATATTTCTTTTGCCTGCACACACATTCAGCTGCTTGGGCCCGATTCCATTCTGGGCCGATGCACTGCGTTGCTTCTGGCCCAAGTATGTTTTTTTTCTGCTTTGTTGGTCTATCTTTTTCCAGTGCATGCATAATTACAGAAAATGCCATCATTTTAAAATGCTCATAACTAAATGTCCATGCATCCAAATTAAACAAACTATATATGTAAAATGCTTAGAATCTCATGTAGTTTCACAATATTCAACTTTCATCTGTGTTAAAGATGTTTAAAATTACTATTTGCATTAATTTGCACGTTTGACATGTTCAAATGGTTTATTTCATAACTAAATAACCGTAGCTCCGAATTTAATAAACTTTATATGTAAATGGGGTAGAAAACTACATAGATTAACATGGTGCACCTTATTTTTCTGCTTAACAAATCTAAAATATGGTTTAGGCAGAACAGTACCAAATTCAATATATGCACATGGGGATTTTCCGGAATTGTTGTTTGTTATTTCCGGCCTCATATAAATTGCCTAGATAGGTAGTTTTGTTGTGCTTCACCTCTTGCCATGTTAACAACATTTAACTTTTTCATGCATCATGCTTGTTCGTGCATCATGTCATGTTTATTGTTTATGTGTTTACTATGTTGTTTGCTTCTTTCCGGTTGTGCTTCTTCTCGGTAGTTCTTGTTTCGTTGCGACCGTGAGGATTCGCTCGACTATGCTTGGTTCATCTACGCCCGTTCGTCTTCTTCATGGACACATTCTTCTTCCTAGCGGGTTTTCAGGCAAGATGACCACTACCCTGGATCTCACTACTATCATTGCTATGCTAGTTGCTTCGTTCTATCGCTTTGCTGCGTTACCTATCATTTGCTCTTCAAGCCTCCCAATTTGCCATGTCAGCCTCTAACCTTTTTCACCCGTCCCAGCGAACCATTGTTTGGCTATGTTACCGCTTTTGCTCAGCCCCTCTTATAGCGTTGTTAGTTGCAGGTGAAGTTGAAGATTGCTCCATGATGCACAGGATTATGTTGGGATATCACAATATCTCTTATTTAATTAATGTAACTATATACTTGGTAAAGGGTGGAAGACTCGGCCTTATGCCTGGTGTTTTGTTCCACTCTTGCCGCCCTAGTTTCCGTCATACCGGTGTTATGTTCCTGGATTTTGCGTTCCTTACGCGGTTGGGTGATTTATGGGACCCCCTTGACAGTTCGCTTTGAATAAAACTCCTCCAGCAAGGCCCAACCTTGGTTTTACCATTTGCCTCACCTAGCCCTTTTTCCCTTGGGTTTCCGGAGCCCGAGGGTCATCTTTATTTTAGCCCCCCCGGGCCAGTGTTTGTCTAAGTGTTGGTCCGAACCGAGCAACCTGCGGGGCCACCTCGGGGCAACTCGAGGGCTGGTTTTACTCGTAGCTCGACTTATCCGATGTTGCCCTGAGAATGAGATATGTGCAGCTCCTATCGGGATTGTCGGCGCATCGGGCGGCTTTGCTGGTCTTGTTTTACCATTGTCGAAATGTCTTGTAAACCGGGATTCCGAGTCTGATCGGGTCTTCCTGGGAGAAGGTATATCCTTCGTTGATCGCGAGAGCTTATCATGGGCTAAGTTGGGACACCCCTGCAGGGTATAATCTTTCGAAAGCCGTGCCTGCGGTTATAGGCAGATGGGAATTTGTTAATGTCCGGTTGTAGATAACTTGACACCAGATCCGAATAAAACGCATCAACCGCGTGTGTAGCCGTGATGGTCTCTTTTCGGCGGAGTCCGGGAAGTGAACACGGTCTTTGGGTTATGTTTGACGTAAGTAGGAGTTCAGGATCACTTCTCGATCATTGCTAGTTGACGACCGTTCCTTTGCTTCTCTTCTCGCTCTTATTTGCGTATGTTAGCCACCATATATGCTTAGTCGCTGCTGCAACCTCACCACTTTACCCCTTTCATTTCCCTTTAAGCTTTGCTAGTCTTGATACCCATGGTAATGGGATTGCTGAGTCCTCGTGGCTCACAGATTACTACAACAACAGTTGCAGGTACATGTTATGCGATGATCATGACGCGAGAGCGATGTTTGCTTGTCTTGGAGTTTCTTCTTCTGTTTCTTCTTCGATCAGGGGATAGGTTCCAGGTCGGCAGCCTGGGCTAGCAGGGTGGATGTCGTTTGAGTTTCTGTTTGTGTTTCATCCGTAGTCGGATGATGATCTTATGTATGATGACATTGTATTCGTGTGGCATTGTATGCCTTTTGTATGTATCCCCATCTATTATGTAATGTTGATGTAATGATATCCACCTTGCAAAAGCGTTTCAATATGCGGGTCTATCCTTGGTGGGACCTTCGAGTTCCTTTTGGATAGGGTCGCATATTGGGCGTGACAAGTTGGTATCAGAGCCTCGACCGACCCTAGGAGCCCCCTTGTTTGTTGGTCGTTGTTGAGTCTAGAAGAAAACTATTTTGAGTCTTAGGATTATATATATCGGAGAGTAGGATTCTTTTTACTCCTCAACCCCTTCGTCGCTTTGGTGAGGTCTCCTGACGTAGATGTTCTGTCTTTCCTCTCCTCATTTTTTCACAATTTTTTAGGATCATGCGGGTATCTTGGAATCGTTCCGATGGTTTTGTGACGAGAACATTGTTCTTGGTGCCTCCTGTCTATTATGTGGCTTTGACCCGGGGAGTTGACCTCCGAGGTGTTGTCGTCATAATTTTATCGTTGCAGTTCTGGAATACCTGAGTTTTGCCGACATCGAAAATCTCTTTTATGCAGTTGTTGGTGAGATAACCTCGACGTCACCCAGTACTGGGGAGTTCGTGAGTATTGCCATAACTCGTATAACGGATGCTTTTCGAAGGTTGAGGTACACGATTTCCGGAGTTTTCTTGGTTATGTGTTGACGGATGGATATAGCTTGGATGTAGGTATTGTTAGTTTGGGTAGGATATATTGCTTCCCCTGTATCCCCAACACCAGATTGCATAACCAGAAAATTTCGGGAGTTTTATAGGTGGGAATTCAAGTAGCTCCTAGAATATCTTTCCGACAGATTCATGATATGGGATTGGGTAAATCTCTATCATATGTATTTGTTCCGGCTTATTTCTGCAAGCCAATCCTTTGTTTTGTTTTATTTGTGGTATTCGAGTTGCTTCGATGTCAAAAAGTTGAATCCATACCTTTCCTAAACAGTGTTCTCGTATTGCTATGTGAATACTAATCCTTTTGATCATTGAGGTTGTCATGTTAATTCTTTTCCAACCGGTGCGCTTCTCTTCGAGATGATCCCATCATTCTCCCCATCCGCAAGATCAATTCTAAGTTTTCTCAATGGTGTTTGTTTCATTCATCCCAAGTTGTCTTAGTTTTTCCCCACCCTCCCACCCTTTTTCTTCAAGGACTCAAATTTCTTAATCAAGTATCCTTTTATTGATGGGAAGTCTCTCCATTCTTTTCCGTCAATGCTCTTATCCAGTGATTCTCAGGAAGATACTAAAGAAAGCTTGAAGTTTATCATTCTTCGTTCTCTTTTTCTTCTCTGGTGGTTTCAATTCAAGCCTTGTCGATCATATCCTTTCCTCGTTTCAAATGTTTTTCTCATGCCGGTGTATCTCTTAATCGTTCACCTCTCGCTTTCCATTTGTTCCGGTGTGCTGAAGATATCTCAGAAGATTCGTGTTATCATTCTTAATCCGTTCAAGCTATTTGGATATTGTTATCTCATTCAAGCCATTTAATTCAACCGGTGCAATCTCTCTTTAAAATCATTTCCAACGGTGTTTCCTTTTTAGTGAGCCCTAACCACAGGTCTTTTCCTAGGATCTTACCTAACTCTTCTAATTATTCCGGAGTTATTCTCAAATCTTTTTCGAAGTTTGACGTAAGAATGTATTTTCATCAGTCATATTCCTTCTCCAAGGTCGATTTCAAATTATTTTTCATTGTTGGCTCAACCTCTTTGTTTTCCATTCTCCCGGAGTGTCTCAACAATTCATGATGGTGTTCTCGTTGTCATTCTCGGATTTTGAAGACCGAAGAAGTGTTTCCTCTAAATCTTGGTCCATTTCTCTTGAAGATTCGTGGTTCTAGCTTCATGCTATCCTCTCGAATTATTCCATTTGTCAGATATTCCTTTTCTCAACCATCCGGTGTTTTTCAGGAGTTGATTTCTTTTTCGTTTCACCAGAGGCCATCATTCCAGTAGAATTCTTCGTCCTCTCATTTCAGCTACCGTTATCCAATTATCTCGGTGCTCCGTTCAAGCGTTCTTTAGTCAGCTCATGATCTCTTTTTTCTTTTGCATCTAAATCCCCCTCAAGCATATTTGTTCTTCTAATTCTTCCTGGTGATTTAGTTCCTTTCATCAGTCATTTTCATTTCTTACGGCGGTTCATTCAGATTCTTTTCCTTGATCATCATATTAATTCATTCGTTCTTCTCAATCCTGCCGGTGGTTCATGAAGACTTTCTCAAGTTCGCGCTATACCTCTTCTCAATCATTTTCAAGAAGAATAAGTAGTATGCAAAATCCATTGTTGGTCATCAATTTAATTTGATGAAGGATAAGCATACAATAAATCTTATTCTTATTTCCTCGAGGTTATTCAATTCTTTTCTTCCGGAGATTGTTCATGATGAGTAATTCTAGGTTCTAGTGTTTCATCTTTTCCTTTTCCGGAGTTCCAAGTTTTTCCGCATTATCTCATCGCGAAGCTTCATCTAATCATCACAAGGTTCACCTTGTGTTTTCAACTTCTCTTTCTTTCTATCATTCTTTTATTACCAGACTTCTTCATGGAGGCTCTACATGGTGGTTCGTCAAGGATTCTTTTCATTCTTCAATTGTTCTTCAAGATTTCTCTTGAAGTTATGATCCACCAAGCTATACTCTAAAATAAACATGGTGCTCAACACATGTTTTGATTTGAGGAGCTCAAGTATTCTTCATCTTGCATTTCAAAGTGCAATTCTTTCTACCTTATCTCTTGAGGTGGTGTTATGCCATTCTTGACAATACCCTTCGTGTTTCATGATTCACAAGTTTTCAAGAATGACATATTTTAAACCCATCACTTTCTTCCTTTGAGTTATCTTGGTTTAGGTTACACCTAAAGCCTTCCCTAAGGAATGTTGCTAATTGTGGTGCCTATCGATAATCCAAGTTTCCTCCTATTCTCTCATTAAAAGGAGTTTTCATCTCCTTGCTGATCTCAATCCAATTTACTGTTTCCATCGGTGGCCGGTTTTTACCTCATCATTTTGAGATGTTTGCCATAAGCCCACAACAAGCTTGTTCTTTTCGTTGTTGGTTTTCCAACAACTCTGTTCTAACCTTCTTTGCAAGGATGCTTTCCAAGTTCATTTGTGGCAGAAGATTTCATTTTCTTCTTCGTCCCTTTATCCCAACAATCTAGCTTCTATTCTTCCATTCCAGAGGCATTGTGATGTTGCTCTCTTCACTCATCATCTCGAATTGTGAGGATCATGTTTTTTGTGCTTATCCATTTAACCGGAGTGTTGTGTCTTCTCTTCAAGTTCTTATCACCTTATCAAGTTTTCCTTTATCTATCAGTCGGTGTGCTGCCCAAATTATATCAATCTTATTCCTTCTCTATCTAGTTTTAACCGGAGGGGTTTCAATATCTATCTTATCACTAAACCTCTTGGTACTCGTCGTATCCCTTGTTCCTCTTTTCTAACGGAGTGTTTTCAACTATGTTCCTCTTCGTTGTTTTCTTTCTTTCATATTGCTCAACCTCTCAAGGTTCGTGGTTTCACTCATTCGTCAAAGAATCAACTTAGATTTACCTCTTCTCTTCCTCTTCTGTTTCTCTCCGGTGCCATCCTAGATCTCGGGACGAGATCTCTTGTAAGTGGAGGAGTGTTGTGACGCCCCGAGACCGCCGCTTCAGTTGCCCTTCCATTTATTTTAGTTGTTGACGTGTGTTTATTATGTTTGTTGCATTATCGTGATTGTTTTGCATATTTTCATTCCTCTATGTTGATGCCATGATCATGATGAGTGCCATTGCCATATTTTGCTTCTTGCATCATGTTCATATTTTATTATATTGTATTGTGCAACCTTTGTTTGTTTGCCATGTTCATATCACTTTGTTATATGTTATATGTTGTGATATTGCATTTGTCATTGTTGTTGCATTTGCATCATGATCATCTTTGTAGTGTGCATATTTATCATGTGCATATTTTTTTATGTTTGTCATCTTTTTGAACTCCTTCTCCTCATCTTCCTTGTTGTTCCAACTTGCCCTTTGAGCTAAACCATCATCAAGCGCAACACCCCATCAATAGCTTCTTCCTTTCATTTCTCACACATTTATTGCAAGTGGCATTTTCTTGTCCCAGAAAAATGTTCCTTATTTCTCTAAGACTCCTACACCATGCCAATACCACCTCCTCCAGTTTTCAAGCCTTTTGGAAGTGTTTTGGTTGGGCGAAGGATTTATTCAAGCTTGAATTATTTTCACACTTGTTTGAATTTGCAGTCTCTAAAAATTGCCAGAGCATTTTATTTATTTTTTGCATATTACCAGGTCTCCAGGAATATGTTTATCCCTTCCTAATTCAACTCCTACCTCTCTGGTCATTTCTTCAAATTTCCGGTTTTATTAAATCAGAGAAGAAGAAAACAGAGAGAGGAGGGAGTGCAGCGCAGCCCACGGCAATGCCGAGCCGGAGCCAAGCCCACCTGGACACCCATCTCTCTCTCTTTGGTAAATCTTTCCCACGTGGCACCCGCCGCGCCCCCACTGTCATCCACGCAAAGCCTCTTACTGTTTCACTTCTTCCACCTCCGTCTCTTTTCCCTCCTCACAGTAATTCTCGATTGAGAGCGCACATGGCCAGCGCGGCACGCCACGCCGACCGCGCCCCTCCAAGCCCGCCTATTAAGCCAGCGTCTCGCCCCTAGGGTTTTCCTTCTTTCCTCTCCTCCCTCCGCCGCCGCCGCAGGTGAGTCGCCCACCATAGCCATTGCCTCTTCCACCAGAGAGGTCCCGCAGCAGTTCCATGGCTCCGCCGCGGCCATAGCCTCCTCCGTCGTTGTCTTCGCTCCTGGTCGGCTCGTCTTCGTCGTCTTCAATCAAGGCCAGGAGCCGGAAGGACCCAAGGCCGAAGCGATCGACTCCCTCCACGACGTCCTCTTCTTCCTCTACTTCGTCTTCTTCTCTTGCGGCCGATCTCCATCCCCTTCGATTCTGGCCGTCTCCGACCACCTCTCGTCAATCCAGGCGCACCGTGTGCCTGTGGTGAGCACGCTGTTCCCACGCACCACTTTTTTCCCCTCGTTTCCTCTCTGTCTCGCGTGAGACCGGAGCTCGAGGCACTTCGGCCATGGCATGGTCTCCGGCGAAGTTTCGGTGACCCTCTGCTTGGGTGTTGGCACTTAGGCCCGCAGGGTCCTGTAGATGCGTTCTAGTTCGAGGATCCTCTCGTTTGCCTGCTATAGCCGATCCACCGTAGAAGCCCGAGGCGCACCACCGTGGAACCCCATCGTCGGCGAGGAATCCATCCACTTCCCGTTGCATGCTTGGTATGAATGGGTTCGCCCCGTTGCGTAGCTTTCCATCCGCGCCCTCCGTCGCGTGTGTTGGTTGCCGGAACAGCTCCGACGAGCTCCTCCGCCGTCCAATGTCCCTAGCGCTACCTCCTCTATTTTTCTCTGCTTCTGCACGCACACAACACAGGCGAGCGGCAGCTTCCCGTCCACGCCTTACGCATCCATACCCACAACCTCGCGTCGTTGCTCCACCACACGCACCCTGGCACGTTCCCGCACCCCCGCCGGCCCTCTGCAACCACAGCAAGGGTTGCTGCTGGCTCCCGTCGCCGGCGAGTCCCCGTGCGCATGCTTCAGTTTCGGTCCTGGTCGTGAAGTGCACATACTTTATGTTCATCCGATCTCTATTTGCATCAGGAACACATAGCTAGCCCAGTGGCTAGCACAGCCATTATCCATCTGAGGGATCCGGGGTTCAAATCCCAGGCGCCCCTATTTTCCTTTTTGCTCTCTGTTCATTGATTCTTCAGTCCAGATCAGTTCGAGAGCATGTGTCATTTAAAGCCGAACCCATCCAATGCCGCCTATGCTTTTTAGTTCAACTGGTTAGCAATGCTTGTGCACCTCCAGGAGGTCCTGGGTTCGAAACCCAGCACTCCTCTTTTCCCCCTCAGTTTTTATATTTCTTTTGCCTGCACACACATTCAGCTGCTTGGGCCCGATTCCATTCTGGGCCGATGCACTGCGTTGCTTCTGGCCCAAGTATGTTTTTTTTTCTGCTTTGTTGGTCTATCTTTTTCCACTGCATGCATAATTACAGAAAATGCCATCATTTTAAAATGCTCATAACTAAATGTCCATGCATCCAAATTAAACAAACTATATATGTAAAATGCTTAGAATCTCATGTAGTTTCACAATATTCAACTTTCATCTGTGTTAAAGATATTTAAAATTACTATTTGCATTAATTTGCACGTTTGACATGTTCAAATGGTTTATTTCATAACTAAATAACCGTAGCTCCGAATTTAATAAACTTTATATGTAAATGGGGTAGAAAACTACATAGATTAACATGGTGCACCTTATTTTTCTGCTTAACAAATCTAAAATATGGTTTAGGCAGAACAGTACCAAATTCAATATATGCACATGGGGATTTTCCGGAATTGTTGTTTGTTATTTCCGGCCTCATTTAAATTGCCTAGATAGGTAGTTTTGTTGTGCTTCACCTCTTGCCATGTTAACAACATTTAACTTTTTCATGCATCATGCTTGTTCGTGCATCATGTCATGTTTATTGTTTATGTGTTTACTATGTTGTTTGCTTCTTTCCGGTTGTGCTTCTTCTCGGTAGTTCTTGTTTCGTTGCGACCGTGAGGATTCGCTCGACTACGCTTGGTTCATCTACGCCCGTTCGTCTTCTTCATGGACTCGTTCTTCTTCCTAGCGGGTTTTCAGGCAAGATGACCGCTACCCTGGATCTCACTACTATCATTGCTATGCTAGTTGCTTCGTTCTATCGCTTTGCTGCGTTACCTATCATTTGCTCTTCAAGCCTCCCAATTTGCCATGTCAGCCTCTAACCTTTTTCACCCGTCCCAGCGAACCATTGTTTGGCTATGTTATCGCTTTTGCTCAGCCCCTTATAGCGTTGTTAGTTGCAGGTGAAGTTGAAGATTGCTCCATGATGCACAGGATTATGTTGGGATATCACAATATCTCTTATTTAATTAATGCATCTATATACTTGGTAAAGGGTGGAAGACTCGGCCTTATGCCTGGTGTTTTGTTCCACTCTTGCCGCCCTAGTTTCCGTCATACCGGTGTTATGTTCCTGGATTTTGCGTTCCTTACGCGGTTGGGTGATTTATGGGACCCCCTTGACAGTTCGCTTTGAATAAAACTCCTCCAGCAAGGCCCAACCTTGGTTTTACCATTTGCCTCACCTAGCCCTTTTTCCCTTGGGTTTCCGGAGCCCGAGGGTCATCTTTATTTTAGCCCCCCTGGGCCAGTGCTTGTCTAAGTGTTGGTCCGAACCGAGCAACTTGCGGGGCCACCTCGGGGCAACTCGAGGGCTAGTTTTACTCGTAGCTCGACTTATCCGATGTTGCCCTGAGAACGAGATATGTGCAACTCCTATCGGGATTGTCGGGGGATCGGGCGGCTTTGCTGGTCTTGTTTTACCATTGTCGAAATGTCTTGTAAACCGGGATTACGAGTCTGATCGGGTCTTCCTGGGAGAAGGTATATCCTTCATTGATCGCGAGAGCTTATCATGGGCTAAGTTGGGACACCCCTGCAGGGTATAATCTTTCGAAATCCATGCCTGCGGTTATAGGCGGATGGGAATTTGTTAATGTCCGGTTGTAGATAACTTGACACCAGATCCGAATAAAACGCATCAACCGCGTGTGTAGCCGTGATGGTCTCTTTTCGGCGGAGTCCGGGAAGTGAACACGGTCTTTGGGTTATGTTTGACGTAAGTAGGAGTTCATGATCACTTCTCGATCATTGCTAGTTGACGACCGTTCCTTTGCTTCTCTTCTCGCTCTTATTTGCGTATGTTAGCCACCATATATGCTTAGTCGCTGCTGCAACCTCACCACTTTACCCCTTTCCTTTCCCTTTAAGCTTTGCTAGTCATGATACCCATGGTAATGGGATTGCTGAGTCCTCGTGGCTCACAGATTACTACAACAACAGTTGCAGGTACAGGTTATGCGATGATCATGACGCGAGAGCGATGTTTGCTTGTCTTGGAGTTTCTTCTTCTGTTTCTTCTTCGATCAGGGGATAGGTTCCAGGTCGGCAGCCTGGGCTAGCAGGGTGGATGTCGTTTGAGTTTCTGTTTGTGTTTCATCCGTAGTCGGATGATGATCTTATGTATGATGACGTTGTATTCGTGTGGCATTGTATGCCTTTTGTATGTATCCCCATCTATTATGTAATGTTGATGTAATGATATCCACCTTGCAAAAGCGTTTCAATATGTGGGTCTATCCTTGGTGGGACCTTCGAGTTCCTTTTGGATAGGGTCGCATATTGGGCGTGACACTCATGTTCTATTACGGGCTAGATTGTCACATCCCCAGTTCAGGCCTTGCTTGTTTTTGCTTTAGCATCCATGCATCATGTTTAAATTTTATGAAACTTGAAATGGGGGCTGATAAACCCTAGCAGCTAATGAATTCAACTAGGGTCAAAATAAAATCTTTTTCAATAAACCCAAAATGCCCTTTGGAAATGTTCATGATTTCTGGTAAAGGTGAAAACCTCTGCCAAAAATGATGCACATATTTTTAGGTCATTCTGGATTTTTGAATTAAATCGTTACTTATTTGCATTTGGGCATTTAAATACTATAAAATATTTTAAATGCCCAAATAATCCCAAACTGAAATGTTTACTGTAGGATATATTTCTAACGGTGGTCATGAACAGTTGCATGATTTTTGGGATGGATTTAGTATTTTTAATAAAGCCAAAGTTGCAGAATAATAGAAAACAGGAAATAATAAAAAGGAAAGGAACTTACCTGGGAAAGTCCACCTGGCCTGGTACTATAGCAGCCCAGCTGGGCAAAGCCAGCCCAGCCCACCAGGGCTCCTCCCTGTCATCTTCCACCTCCTGCCAGTGGGCAGGAGGACGTGTGGCCGCCGTGCACACAAACGCGCCCCGGCCACCTCCTGCTTTCCGCTTTCCCCCTCGTTGCCCTGGACCTCCCTCGCAACGCCACGCACCCCCCTGGGTCTCTCTCACTCTCCCCCGTGCTTCTCCCACCTCCTCTTCTCTCTCCCGTGCCACACCCGAGCGCACCCGACGCCGCCGTTCGCTGCCACCACGGCCACCGACCACCCCTCGCCCTGCCGATGAGTCCAGAAGCTCCGCCGCGTCGTCCTCGACCTCCTCGCTGAGCTACACAACGCCGGACGCCCTGAAGCCTCGCCAATGCCGCCGTTTCCGACCTCGGTTGCCGGAGATCCCCGTCGTCGTTTTGCCGGACCCCGTGCCTCCCCTGCCTCGCCAGAAGCACCAGAAGAACCGCGGTGAGCCGCTGTATCGTTTCCCCCTAACTCCATGCCCGATTTCGAGCTCTAGCCGCCCCCTCCACCGGAACCGAGACGCTCCGCTGCACGGGCTCGTCGCCGGTGAAGCCCCGGTGACCTTTTGGTCCCACGCGTGCGTCCGTTGCACTTGCAACGTCCCGTAGAGCAAAACTAGCGCGACAACCATCTCGTTTGCACACCGCAGCGCCGGTCCCGCGAACCCCCGAGCTCCGACCGCCGCCCGGCTCGACGTCATCGTCGTTCCCGGCCACCCCAGCTCCAACCACCGCCACCGTTGGATGCGCCACATCGCCAGCTACTCGTAGCGCCCACCCGCGCATCAAACCGTGGCCGGGGCAGCGTTTCCGACGCTCTCCGCCGTCTTGGCCTTGCCGGCGGCTAAACGCCGGCGACCGTTGACCCATTGACCGGCGTGGGTTGACCCCACTGCTCGGTTTGACTTCCCCCCTCTCTCTCTGACTTGCGGGCCCCGCCCAGCTAATTACCCTAGTTAGCACTAATTAACTAGTTAGGTTAGTTACTACAGCCACTGACTAGTGGGCCCTGCCCAGTTAGTTAGGGCTAACTAACTTAGTTAGTTGACTGGGTCACTGACCAGTGGGTCCCACTGGTCAGGTTTAACCTGGTCGATGCCCGTTGACCTGCTGACATCATAGTGACGTCATGCTGACGCAATTAACAATTTTCTGGATTTAAAATAAATCCAGGAAATTCCAGAAAATAACCAAAACTTCTAAAAATCATAGAAAATCAACCGTAACTCCAAATGAAATAATTTATATATGAAAAATGATCAGAAAAATCCAATCTATCCATCTGTACCATTTTCATGCATGTTAGAATAACTTATGACTACTGTTTAGGACAATTCAATTATATGGCATGTAATAAATCACATATGGAGTTTGAATTTGAACCTAGTGTTCAAACCAACTCCATTTAACTTGTTGTTAGTTGCATTAGCTCAATCAACAGCATGTTGCCATGTCATGATCATGCATCATATTGTGCATTGCTTTGATTGTGTTTCTTCCTTGTTTGTCGGTGTTTGTCCCCTCTCGATAGACGTGGTTCCGACGATGTGATCAATGACACCAATGAAGAGCTATACATATCTTCAGAAGTGCTAGGCAAGCAAAACCCCCTTGTTCATCCCGATACAATCCCACTCTCTCGCTCCTGCTCTCTTTTAATGCATTAGGACAACACCGATTCATCTGTTACTTGCTGCGGTAGCTGAACCCCTTTATCCTTTGCATGACCTGTCATTGCCATAGTAAATAGATGAAACCCACTAGCATGAGTAGGAGTTGTTTGAGCCCTGATGTGCCTACTCATTCATGCTTGTTTGTCATGCCTGCTACTGCTTATAGTTGAGTCAGGTCTGATTCATCGGGAATGAATTGGAGGTGTGTAAACATGTCCTACTGTGTGTGAGCTAAGTGTGTGAACACGATTTGGTAAAGGTAGCGGTGAGAGGCCATGTAGGAGTACATGGTGGGTTGTCTCATTGCAGCCGTCCTCAGGAACTGAGTTCTGTGTTTGTGATCCATGACCAGCTACTACCACGCATTGGAATGCTTAAGTGCCCCTCTCGACTTATTAATCAACTTGATCTCTGTCCAGGAGTTGCAACTAGTTTCTGGTGTTTGTAGGTAGTGTTAGTAGTCTACCAAGTGGCACCCGGTACAGGTGGACTTGGGACAGACTAGGCACAGTGGCATGGTGTACCAAGTGGCACCCGGATGGTGGGCTTGGGAACCCTGCTCACATCGTTTGGGGCCGTGAGCGACACCCCGGTCGGATCTCCTTGCGGATGGAACCCGAATAGGCGATAAACCTAGACGAGAGACTTGTGTGATTAGTCAGGTCGTGGCCGACACCCTCGCTGGGCTTCCGCTTGAAGGTTGCCGAGTACATGTCGTGTAAACGGCGGTAAGTGGTGAGAGCGTGTGTGAAGAAGTACACCCCTGCAGGGTTAATATGATCTATTCGAATAGCCGTGTCCACGGTAAAGGACTTTTGGGTTGCCTGTACAGTTCATAGACAAGTGAAAGTGGATACCCTAAAATATGCAAGATAAGCGTGAGTGCTATGGATGGCGTTCTCGTAGGGAGACGGGAGCGGATCCATAGTGGTGTGTTGATATGGTGAATATGTGGACTCGTGTGCGCCACCTCAAAAGAGTTACTTGCAGTCGTAGTCCAGGTTAGCCACCGAGTCAAAGCTGGCTTGCTGCAGTTAAACCCCACCACCCCCTTTGTTGATAATGATGCATATGTAGTTAGCTCTGATGTAAGTCTTGCTGGGTACATTTGTACTCACGTTGCTTAATTTATGTTTTTGCAGAGAGACTTCAGTCTCGCTAGTAGTACCGCGTGGACTTCGACGTTTAGCTCGTTACCTCAGCTACGATCTTGTGCCCTCGGCAGGATCTGATAGACAGTTATGCTTCTCAGCCCTTTTCCATTTGTAGATGTCTGTACTCAGACATGTTAAGCTTCCGCGTGTGCTTTGATTTGTATGGTCTGACTGTTGGGTCATGAGACCCATGTTTGTAATATCTCGCTCCTCGGAGCCTAATGAATAAATACTTGAGTTGTAGAGTCATGTTGTGATGCCATGTTGTATTTGCACATATCGAGCATATTGTGTGAATGATATTGAAATGCTTGATATGTGTGGGATCTGACTATCTAGTTGTTTATCTTTGGTAGCCTCTCTTACCGGGAAATGTCTCCTAGTGTTTCCACTGAGCCTTGGTAGCTTGCTACTGCTCCGGAACACTTAGGCTGGCTGACATGTGTCCTTCTTCGTTCCTGTGTCTGTCCTTCGGGGAAATGTCACGCGATGTTTACCGGAGTCCTGCTAGCCCAGTTGCTACAGCCCGGATTCACTCGCTGATGACCGACACGTTCGTTGCTGGGTCATGTATGCCTGTCCCTGTAAGTTAGTGCCACTTTGGGTTCACGACTAGCCATGTCAGCCCGGATTCTTTGTGATATGGATGCTAGCGGCACTATCATATACGTGAGCCAAAAGGCGCAAACGGTCCCGGGCCAGGTAAGGTGGCACCCGTGGGAATACCGTGCGTGAGGCCGCAAAGTGATATGATGTGTTACATGCTAGATCAGTGTGACTTAGAATCAGGGTCCTGACAGCTTTGGTATCAGAGCTTGACTGCCTGTAGGATTACCAAGCCAAACTGGTCGAAGTTGAGTCTAGAAATGCTTTAGTTATATGTAGGGGAATTGATTGTGGGATGGAACGTAAGGCTCTTTTTACTCCTTTACCTTATGCCCTTCTGATCTGAGTCATCTTATCTTTCCTACGGGGTTAAGGAACTAAGTTTTCTCTTCTCTCTATTAGGATCACGTGTTACTAATCCATAGACTTGAAGGATTGTTGGTTCCAGGCCTCAGTTCAGTTTCTACTATCTCCGTGTACTCATAGTTGATCTTAGAACCTTGATATTATGATGATCGAGTGGCTATGCCACCATTTTGTGGAATGTCTCCAATCTTTTGAGCATTTACAGCCGTTATGCTGTCAGAGTCATCCCAGGTTTCTACAATATTCTGATGCATTTGCAAATCCCTTCCTTCTGTTTCTGATGTCTCTTTGGGCCAGTTGACCACACTAATAGGTGAGTTGAGGTACTCTATTGCCTTGACATATATGTTGGAATTATGATTATGGCCCTAGGTGTCTTAGGGGATCATCTAGTAATCTAGCCATGATTTGTGTCGCAGTGTGATGATTCTGGCCTTTATTCTCGAAAGCATCCCGTGATGCCACTTTGTAGTAGGTATTTTACTCCTTGGGTTTTGAACCCGAGATTCACCCCACTTACCTCATGTTGATAGTTTTTGCTAGTTCCTTTAGGATATTAGTAACCTTTGCGATAGTCCTTGAAGTTCATGGTATTTCCTTCTTCTAAATACTATGAACGACTTCATGGCAGAAGTTTGTTGGATCAAAAGATCACAACAGGAGTGCCCTCGATGAGTTCTCCATCCTATATTGCGACTCTGCCAGTTCTACTTTTCTGCATGGGTTATCCGGAAGAAACTTGTTGAACTTGTCTCGACATACTAACCTATGCATCCACTACTCAGAAAACCGTATGTCCCTCTGAGTTGTCCCGCTTTAGTTGTCTTCTGACCCTCGTCTATCAATTGATAGTCAAGAGTATGCGTGCAATCGTTCATCGATGCCTATTATTCTTGTGGTCCGTCAAGCCATTCTATTCAGGATGACTAGGAGAAATGAACTCCAGTACCTCATCCATTCTCCCCTGCCAGCGCCAAACTTCCCCCATATGGGAGTTCAAGCCGGAGGAGCCGCCGACCCTGCAACACTTCCTTGGCACGACACACGTCGGAATATGGAAGCTGCTTTTCAAGGCGCAGAAGAGCTGGCACATGGATACCGAAGACGTCGTTCTTGATGCCGAGAAATTGGCTATGCCGGTAAGTGTTCAACTTTCCGAAGATATGTCTGGTATATATATATATATAGGCTTGCTAAACTATGCTTGCGCGCATGCTATCCTATCCTATGCTCCGGCCGCTTCGAGCCAGCCGGCGAGTACGCGTTAAGTAGCCCGAGTTAACCAGGCCGAAGGGTGCACGCGAAAGTCGTACGACCGAAACTGCTCCATGTTGCTAACTAACAGAGCCACCCTCGCATGCCTACATGTCACTTCATCGTAATTGTCCATCGTAACATTGTAAAAGTGCCTAACATAACTATTAATTCCTACCATCAGTAATCGGGCCTATAGGATCTAGTAAAGATGTTACTGTCAGTATTATGGTAGTAGTAAATGGCCCTTATGAAGTCATAATGGATTACCATCACGATTACATTTTGTACCCATGTCCCACGATTGTGGTAATGCATTACTACATCAGCCTGGATGAAAGCATCTTTCAATTTTTTGTTCGTAATTTTTTCTTGCATTACCATCCGCTCTATTTTTCTTGCTGTCAATTTGTAAGCATGTAGTGTCTCGGGAAGGTTTTATTACGTTTAGGGATGAAACCATGGATTTCTGTCATCCCAGTAAAAAAATCTAGGTCCGTTACCATCTATACTTAATATATTACTAGCAATGAATAGTGACCCAAATTCAGGATGTAGAGGAGACGTAGCGGAGCAACACATGGTAACATAATTAAATGTGTTACTTTCTTTTCCACATGCCGTTACGCTCATACATTCTTGTGGTGGAGAGCGGCTTCTCCTCGCGACCCGTGCGCCTGATTAGGAGCGGCCGGAGCGTAGGCTAAGCAACAATGCGCTCACGCTCACAATAGTGCAACCGTATATATATACATATATATAAATATATATATTCATATTGACCGAATATATATATTCGGTCAATACGAATCTTACCAGCCTACCTTTTTACAGGGCTGGACGAAAAAGGCGGAGTGGATCAAGAGTCCGGCTCCGTTGCCCAAAGACCAGTCACCCCTCAGCTAGAGGAGATGATGGTCCCGGTGCCCTATCAAGCACCAGAGAAGAAAAGCAAGAAGAAGGGCATGGGGCCCAAGGGTGGGCCCTACCGCAAAGGTCCTTCAGACACTGTGTCCGGAGAGACCGAGGTCTTCTCCTCTCATGAGGAAGACGAGGACGAGAGGAGGAGGAGGAGGAGGAAGTGGAGAGAAAATCCACTCGCATCACAAGGAGGAAGAAGAGGACAGCCTTCGAGAATCCGGAGGAGGCTACGCCGAAGAGGAAGAAAGTTACCCTCTCAATGAGTTTGGACTCGGAGTGCGAACACAGCCCAAGGAGAGCTCCCAGGGTCAAGCCCCTGGCCGAATCATAAGTAGCAAAACCTTACTTGTTAGGTTTCTCGCTTACCCACCTCTGTATAAAATGTATCTTCACTCATATTTCGGCCCTCCCCGCGATATCCCGAACCCCTCGACTTCATTAGGGATTCTTTGCCACCTAAAGAGGCGAAGAGCGACGGACCATCGCGAGCCTTCTCCCCCCTGCCATGGAGGACACTGAGGTGTCTTCCCAGAGGACCTCTCCTGGCCGAGGAGGGGCGGATGAGGCCGTCCAGAAGGCGCCCGAGGTCAATACCTCGAATGCCGCAGATCGGGGCACGGCGACCCCCATGACCACCGAGGGTGGGGGCCTCAACAGTTCGGGCCCTCGCCGAACACTGTCCCGGAGACCAATGCGCCTCCGGGTTCGGACCAACACCCCCCTTCGACAGAGGGGGAGGAGCAGTAGCTCCATCGGTGGCCTCTATCAATCCGTAGGCCGCGCATACTCTGGAGGAAGCGCTACAACATGCTTCCATCATGGAGGAGCACCGCACCCTGATGGGTGCAGTTATGGAAAAGGTTTAGTCCATGAAGAGCAGACTGAACAAAGCCTTCAACAGCCTACTGACAGTCTTTGAGGTATGCGATTGAATTCTCTTACAAGTTTGTTTTATATACAAGGTTTAACCCATGTATAGACATTATCCCCTAAGACTCTGTCCAGATTAGGACAATACGGACAGAGGACCAAAAACAAGTTGATAATGTATCATGCTATCTTGTTGGACATGCATCTATGCTGGCGGCTACTGCCCAGGCCGCAGAGGTTTCCGAGCTCAATCGGAAGCTTGGGCTAGCCGATGAGGAGCTCGAAAGCATCAACAAGTGGTTTGACGAAACGCAAGGTATGCGGCACTTGTACATACCGGAAGTAATATGTGCACTGATTCTTAAAATTTACTGAGTTTTATGAATATACTCATAGTTGGCGCAGCCGAGGTTGAGTCCCTCAAGATGCCCTCGCCCAAACCAAGAAAGAGGCGGAGGTGAGCAAGGCGGCCGCTGACAAAGCGGCCAAGGAGTTGGAGGTAGAGTGAACCGCCCATGAGCAACACGAGGCGCGTGTGGGCGAGGTCGAACAGGAGCTCAAGGACGCCATTTCCAAGTGCGAGTCCTTGGAGCAGAAGAGTTTGGAACAAGCCTCTGAGCTCACCAAAGCTCTCAAGAGCATGAAGGAAGCCCGGGTTGAAGCCCATGGCGCTCGACAGGAGATCCAGGAGGCGAGGCAGATAGCGGCTGGTAAGGCCTTTCTTCTACAGGGTAAATTTGCAAGTAAGAGATATATCCTACTGACCCGAATTTGGAGTTATCCAGGCGCGTTTGCGGATCTGCCAAGGAGTGTTGCTGACGCCGCAGAGTTCTTCCGAGCCAAAGAGGGGAGCTCGCCGGCGAAGTTGCTCTGGTCGCAATACCTTACGCCAGAGCATCCGATGCCCCTCAGTGATCAGTTGAAGCAGCTGACTGAGCTGCACAGGGTGGCCGGACTGGCCATGAAGGATGTAATAGTCCATCTTTGGCCATCCGAGCCCATACCCAGCAGCTACTTCAGACTCATGAAGCGGCTGGTCGATGCGCGTCCTCGGATCGATGCCATCAAGCGGTCGGCCTGCATAGAAGGTGCCCGGATGGCCTTCGCCCGAGTCAAGGTGCAATGGGCGAAGATGAAGGCCACCAAATATGCCACCGCAGGGCCACCAGAAGGCAAGGATCACCGGCGGCTGGAGAAGTACTTCGGCGCGGTCCTCGAGGGAGCCCACATTGTAGAGGGTCAGTGCTCAAAAGATATCATATTTGAGTAGTGGAGTCCAGTTTGTAAGAACCATTTAATGAACTCATAATGTGAAATATTTATGCTTGCGCTTTATGATTTTGTTAGTTTATCCTCCTACTTGGCCATTTATTTTATAAGTCTGAAAGTTTACTGGTCGTCGGCTTCTGCCCCCATGTAAATATTATAGGGGTGTTCGGGAACGCATGTCCGCACTTTATCCAACGTCTTGGTCCTATATAGGAGGCGTCTTGCGGGATGAACAAGGCAAATGGACTATGCAGCTTAATCACTTTCACTTAGCCATAAGAGTCCATTGGTGGGTGTCGGTGTCAAAATCGGCGGATCTCGGGTAGGGGGACCCGAACTGTGCGTCTAGGTGGATGGTAACAGGAGACAAGGGACACGATGTTTTTACCCAGGTTCGGGCCCTCTCGATGGAGGTAAAACCCTACTCCTGCTTGATTGATATTGATGATATGGGTAGTACAAGATTGGATCTACCACAAGATCAAGGAGGCTAAACCCTAGAAGCTAGCCTATGGTATGATTGTTGTTCGTCCTATGGACTAAAACCCTCCGGTTTATATAGACACAGGAGAGGGCTAGGGTTACACAGAGTCAGTTACAATGGTAGGAGATCTACATATCCGTATCGCCAAGCTTGCCTTCCACGCCAAGGAAAGTCCCATCCGGACACGGGACGAAGTCTTCAATCTAGTATCTTCATAGTCTTGGAGTCCGACCAATGATGATAGTTCGGCTATCCGGACACCCTCTAGTCCAGGACTCCTTCAGTAGCCCCTGAACCAGGCTTCAATGACGACGAGTCCCGCGCGCATATTGTCTTCGGCATTGCAAGGCGGGTTCCTCCTCCGAATAATTCTTAGAAGATTGTGAACGCCAGGATAGTGTTCGGCTCTGTAAAGTAAATTCCACATACCACCGTAGAGAGAATAATATTTACACAAGTTCAATCTTCTGACGTATTTAGTGGCGTGACATCACACCACAACCAAGCCTTTACTCAAATCATTTTTATTATTCCACCTTAGCATGTTTAGCGAAGCGGTTTCCTTGGCACGTCTTGTCAAAGCAGAGATCGTGTCCCCTTATTCTGGGATTCTCATCAATACAGATGTGGGTAACCCAACCGCGCCCGTTGCCCCACCCCCTCCATCGAAGGCGAGTTCCAAACGGTCACGGGGACGTCTCTTGGTATTCCCCCCCTTTATAATGAGACCAAGGCCCGTCCCTTTCCTTTGATCCTCAATCGAATCCGCCCCTTGCCCCGAGTTCCAACACCCAAGGCTCCAAATTCGGGCGCTTCGGACCTTCGACAATGTCCGGCTCCGACCTACAGGGCTGGTGGACGCCCTCTTCCATCACGGAAGAAGACATGCTAAAGCTGAGAGATGCCAGGTACCTAACCTACGAGATTTCGCATAGGTTGCCCACCCAAGGGCAAGTCATTCCCACTCCCGAGCCTGGTGAGAGCATCGTATTCATGTCTCACTTCCGTCGGGGTTTAGGCTTCCTGATGGACCCCTTCGTGAGGGGTCTCATGTTTTATTACGGGCTGGAATTCCATGACTTGGCTCCGGAGTCCATCCTCCAGATCTCATCATTCATTGCTGTCTGCGAAGCCTTCCTCCGCACTACCCCTCACTTCGGTTTGTGGCTCAAGACCTTCAACGTGGAGCCGAAGATGATCGAGGGGCGACAGGCAGAGTGCGGAGGGGCAGTTATAAGCAAGAGGGCTGATGCTCCATGGCCCGAGGGCTCTTTTCAAGAGGAGCTCGGCTTGTGGCAACAGGAGTGGTTATATATCGCCGCTCCCAGGGGCAGCAAGCAGGTGCCGCCACCCGCTTTCGCTCGGGCCCTCCACAATGGTTGGCGTCATGGGTCAACAAAGGGCTTGACTGGGGGCCGTCCAAGGACGTACCAATATTGCAGGGCCGGATTCGAGACCTCCAAGAGAGGGAGATCAATCTGGTCGTAGTGATGCAGGTTATGCTGATTCGACACCTTCTGCCCTGCAAACGTCGCCCCCTCCGACTGTGACCGCGAGCTCTCCAACACTTCATGGGTACGACACCCGTGGAGATGTATAAACTGTTCTTCGGATCACAAGAGATGTGTCCGGACTTGACCGAGGACGCCGGCCTAAGAGTAGTCCTGTGTCCGGACATACCATTCGTTTATTTATCATGGATTTGGCTTTTAACCAGCTATCCCTTGAACAGGAATGGATAGCACAAGCAAAACTGATACGGTGTCCGGCCCCCCTCCCGGAGACCACACCGGATCCCGTGTTAGTCAAGATGCTGGAGGTTGCGCCTTCAGAAGAGGGCGAAGGGGGAAACAGGAAAACTACCGCCTGTGCTAACGAGGCTCTCAAGAAAGGGGGAATCGAGAATCCCTCCCTCCAGGGGGAGAAGAGGACCGCTTCCGAAGATCCGGAGGCCAAGGCCTCAAAGCGGGGGAAGAAATCTTCACCGGAGGGTCCTGCGCCAGGAGAAGCCCCGGCCGCACTATTCCCCCTAGGTAATCAGCCCTCCAGCGAGCCGTAAGTAGAAAAAGGGGAGTTTCGTAATAAGGGACATCCCTATTTTTATTTCTGAGGATAACCGAAGTTCTTACCTTGTAGTTCGGATCTCAGCCCTTCTCAGCAGAGCTCGTCTTCGAGGGATCTTCATCCGGAGATGATGGAGAGCGAGACGCCTCCATCTGCCGCACCGTTAGGCGGGGAGGACGACCCTGAGGTGTCGTCGTGGAGGGTCTCCCTGAGTCCGGCGGGGCCGGAGAGTTCGGCACCAACTGGTGTACGGCCGAAGGAGCTGAAGGATCTGCTCGAGAGGGCGTCTATCTCAGAAGATCACCGTACATTAATGAGTATGATGATTGAAAGGATTTCATCCGCTGAGAGCGGGTTGCATGAGGCCGTCAGAAGTTTACTGACGGGGTATGAGGTACGTAAAAGTGACATACCTTTCGACAGTTTTGCACATAGAGTGCGCCCTGTATAGATAGTAGCCCCTGAGACTCGGTACGTTGTCAGAAGTGACGGCGTGCCGAGGATCATAATCTCAGTGTTAAGATATCGTCGTTCCTATTCAGGGGGCGAAGCGTTCGGTGGCCAGCCGGACTGATAGAGTTGCCGAACTGAAGCAGCAACTCGACATTGTGGATGCGGACATCGCGTTGGTCAATAAACGACTTGACGAGTCACAAGGTAGGTTGTTCTCCGCGGTCGCCTGGTAAGGGAGCTAATGCCCACGCCTTACAACATGTATGCTTGATGCAGATGGCGCCGCTGCTATGGAGGACCTTCGGGCAGAGCTTGCTCGAGCCAAGGAGCAAGCCAGAAAGAGTGATGCGGCTGCCTCGAAGGCAGCCGAAGAGCTGAAAGCCGAAAAGGCTGCTCACTGCCGAAGCAGGGAGGAGATGGCCGGAATGGCCGTGAAGCTGAAGGATGCAACCGACCGCTATGAGGTTCTTGAAAGAGAACGCCGAGCGGGGCAAGAGGACCTGAATAAGGCCACCGCCGAAGCCAAGGATGCCCGCTCTGCGATGAGGGCTATAAAGGAGGAGCTGCGTCAGGCCGGAGACATTGTGACTGGAAAGCCCTTTCTGCTGCGTAGGAAATTCACGGATCTGAAGTATGCTCAGTTGGGCCAGTTGTGGGGTGCGGAGGATGCGTATCTGAATTTGGCGGCGAGTGCGGCGAACGCAGTCGTGCACTTCTGAAGCCAAAAGGATCACGAAATGGAAGAGCTTTTTTGGTCTCAATTCCCTAGTCCGGAGCGTCCACTTCCGTTAACCAATCGGTTGGCTGAGTGGGCTGAGCTGAATAGGTTGTCCGGACTTGCCATGAAGGATGTCGTGGCTCATCTGTGGCCGGAAAGGCCCAAGCAAAAGAGTTATTTTGGCTTAGTGCAGCAATTCTTTATGCGGTGCCGCATATCAAGGCGATGAAGCGTTCGGCATGCATAGAGGGTGCACGGATGGCTCTCGCCCATCTCAAAACATACTGGGCAGAGATGGATGCCACCGACGTTGCATCCCGGGATTCGGACAGAAGTCGATTACCCGCCGAGCACCATTTTGAGGAAGTCCTGCAGGGCGCTCGTTTAATAGAGTTGCAGTGCTCGAAAAACGTTATGTTCAAGTGACATGTATGATTTGTAAAACCATATTTGTAATATAAGGGCTTTTTATACTTGTGCGTTCAAGTATTGAAATATCTCCTATGCGGCCGTTAATGTATATGTATATATAACCTGAAAGATGGCAGTCTTCGGCTTCAGCCCCCACGCACATGGTGCGGGGGTGTTTGCAAAAAAGCGCCTTTTCACACTTAATCCAACGTCCTGGTCCTTTGAAGGAGGTGGTAGCGTAGCAAACTAGGCAACCGGACTATAGTGCTTTATCACTTTCACTTAGCCATAGGAGTTCGATGGTGGGGCTACTATATAGCCCCTAGGGGCACCGTGCTCTCCGAACTCGGGGCGCGTGTGTGCCTGACCAGGAAATGGTCCTTCGTCAAAGCGGAGGAATACTAAACATTCCGGTAGTCGATCGACTGGTTGACCAGTCTCTCGCTATATCATGATCAGTTTTCGGCTTTCTCTACTGAGGTGCTCGCCCGGCCGAACCGGGGCACAATCGCAGTAGTTCTCCTGGTGCCACGTTAGCCGATAGAGCGGAACGTAAGGCAGCAAAACACAGGAGTCGGGCAAACCCAACATTTGACCAAAGACATGATTCGGAGCTGATGCATATAAGGCCTAACTCGAGACGCCGAACACTCCCTGAGGTATTCGGTCTTTATGATAACGGGAAGAACAATGCCCTAAGCCCCTAGTGTCCAGGTACGCGCGAAAACTTCTGACGCGGCCGATGCTAAAACGCCAGCCTCGTCCTCGGTTATGGTAAGAAACCGGGGGATGTGTATCAACAAGAGATAGTAAAAAAGGTTTACGCAGGGTCTTAATCTAAAAAGAATCCTTGTAACGGGTCCCTACTGCACGTCTGCGCCTGTGTCTCCGTTGTGCTGTAACCTAGACGGGTGTAGCACATAGTTCATCTGTAAAGAGAGAGGAACTTAGTTTGGAAAAATATCGTGCGAAAAATGTATTTAAAACAGAGTATGATTTAAAATATGAATAAAATTGAGCTTTATTGGCTCTCATTGTTCATGCGTGCAGCCCCTTGTGAAGGGGTATGCGGCTAGTAAGCCCCTTGTTTATTTATACCGGACTCGCTTAACCATGTCCGGGGTCTGAATGACCTGTTTTTAGGGGCTTTGATTAGCAAGGCCGGATTAGTGTGTGGCTGTCAAGGCAGTCTCACGTTCTTCCGTGGTCGAGGAACACTCGAAGTTACCCTTTAATGAGATGATGCCGCGTGGACCGGGCATTTTAAGTGTAAGATACGCGTAATGCGGTATTGCGTTAAAGCGGGCGAAAGCTTTGCGTCCCAATAGTGCTTGATGGCTACTTTTAAATGGGGCGATATGGAAGATTAGCTTTTCGCGACGGAAGTTGTCGGATGAACAGAACACAACCTCTAGTAGTAAAGAGCCCGTATAGTTGGCATAAGGGCCCGGCGTCACTCCTTTAAAGGAAGTGCTGCTATGGAAAATTTTGGTAGGGTCTATCCCCATTCTGCGGATGGTGTCCTGGTATAGCAGGTTTATATCACTGCCGCCATCCATTAGGACTTGTGTAAATTGTAGTCCGTCGATTATAGGATCCAATATCAAAGCAGTCCATCCTGCGTTTCGAATACTTCTCGAGTAATCCTGATGGTCGAAAATAATTGGTTTTGACATCCAGTTTCGGGACTCCGCTGGGGTGGACCGTGCGGCGCGTACTTTGGTAGGTGCCGCTGATGGGGTCATGTACCTAGGGTAGGGTCATGGACCTGATCTAAGTACCTTGCCCAAGAACACCCTTAGAAGAGGTCGCCTTCAAGTCGACCAACGAGGGACTCACTCGACTGACTTGAAGGAGTCGACCACGAAGACTCACTCGACCACCAGAAGGTCAAGAGGCACTCTGCACTGCAACGGCCTGTAATTAAGTAGACTTTATGATAGTAAAGACACTTTATGTGGGGCGTTACCAGTAACGCCCCGGACTTAAATCACCTTAAACCCTCTCCTACGTGGGCTGACTGGGGTCCTGGCGCACTCTATATAAGCCACCCCCCTCCACAGGTAGAGGGGTTCGGCACCTTGTAACTCATATACTCATAATCCACTCGACCGCCTTCGGGCTCCGAGACGTAGGGCTATTACTTCTTCCGAGAAGGGCCTGAACTCGTACATCCCTTGTGTTTACAACCTCTCCATAGCTAGGACCTTGCCTCTCCATACTTACCCCCCACTCTACTGTCAGGCTTAGAACCACGACAGTTGGCGCCCACCTTGGGGCAGGTGTTTTAGCGATTTTGTGGAGAAGTTGCGATTCTTCCGAGTACTTTCATCATGGTGGCTGCTGGAGTTTTGGTCGAGGGTCGAGAGATCCGTCTCGGCACTCTCACCTTCATCGCCGACGACTCCGCCTGGCTCCAGGAGGCTCCACTCGACGTTGATGCGCTCCCCGTCCGCAGTGCGACGCATTTTCGCGCATATGTCCGCGGCATTCTGCTGCGGCAACCGTCGACCCCGTATCGGTCGACTCCTCCATCGTCCACCCTCCCAGTCTCCCGCCAGCGCAAGCGCTCGGGCCGGTCGAGGCTTCAGCGATGGGTGAGGCACGCGGTGGCTCGCCAGTCGGCCACCACCCAAGTTGCGGCAATCGAGCCCGACGAATCTCTCTACGGCTTGTTCGATCTGTCGACTGGCTCCGTAGAGACTGCATCCGACTGCGATAGCAGTGATCCAGCGGCGGAAATCCTGATGGTCGACGGGCCCCGCAGTCCCCCTGGCTTCGCCCGTGATGGTGGGGCAGGCGACGGAGGCGACCCCGCACGAGGCCACGAAGAGTACCAGCCCGAGCCACTCGACTCTCTGCAAAGAGAGGAACTTCGCCGCAGGAACGTGGATGCCCTGCATACTCCCATCACAGGAGAAACCCCCGAGGCTCGTGCCTTGGAGGAGGCACGTCTGGCCAATTTGGCCGAACGCACTCGACTGGAGAATCTTCAGCGAGCACTCGACGAGCGCGCGCGGCAACGAGTTCCCGACACCATTCGACGTCAACTCTTCCCGCCGACTCAGGTATATCGAACCCCAATCCAGAATTTAGCAGCTGCGACCCGTATAGCAGAGTCCATCCAGCCTTCTCAGTCGGAAGCTGGCAGAGGCTTGATGCAGACCAGGGATCTACTCCGGGCAGCAGGAGACCAGAATTCAGCTGTGTCGCAGTCGCGCAACCGAATTCACAGTCGATCCGTCGCTGCGGATACGGTTCAGTCGGCTCACAGCCCCAGATCGCCTCCGCGGCGTGAGGGGCACGAGAATCGGCGAGGCCAATATGGTGATCGACTCGACCGAGATGATAGGCGTCGAGTACCCAATTCCCCTCCGAGGGGTGGGTCTTACGCTCCTCGGCAGCAAGATGACAGACGTCAGTTCAGTACAAGGCGAAGGGTTCCAATCGACCCCAGAGAACCAGGCTTCGACGCGATATCCATTATCGTGCAAGGTTTGGTCGACCGGAACAGAGCCCATCGAGGCGGACTCGATAGAGATGCACCCACAAGCAGTCGAGTGCATGTTTCTGGTCCTGAATGTTTCAGCAGAGCTATCAGAGCCGCAGTTATCCCTCCCAATTTCAGGTTGGCAACAGGAGTTAGCAAGTTCACTGGTGAGTCTAAGCCTGAAACTTGGCTTGAGGACTACCGAGTGGCAGTTCAGATTGGTGGTGGGAACGACGAGGTGGCCATGAAGCAATTGCCCCTCATGCTGGAAGGTTCTGCCAGGGCATGGTTGACTCAATTACCTCCTAGCAGCATTTACACTTGGGAAGATCTGTCCCGAGTGTTCATCAAAACGTTTGAAGGAACTTGCAAGCGACCAGCTGGACTGACAGAGTTGCAAGTCTGTGTGCAGAAGGCCAATGAGACTCTCAGAGAGTATATTCAGAGATGGATCACTTTGCACCACACTGTGGAGAATGTGTCTGATCATCAGGCAGTCTGCGCCTTCAAAGATGGCGTCAAGAACAGAGAACTGAGTTTGAAGTTTGGTCGAACCGGTGACATGACCTTGAGTCGGATGATGGAGATTGCTACCAAGTACGCCAACGGCGAAGAAGAAGACCGACTCCGAAGCGGCAAGCACAAGCCGAGTCAGTCGGAAAAAGGAAACACCAGTCGGAAACAGAAGCGGAAGGCTGAACCGGCAGCTCCTGGAGAGGCTCTGGCCGTGACTCAGGGAAAGTTTAAGGGGAAACCAAAAGGATCCTGGAACCCTAAGAAGGTAAAGGATAAAGAAGGGAACGACGTAATGGATATGCCATGTCACATCCACACGAAGAAAGACGAAGAGGGGAATATCATCTACCTGAAGCACACCACTCGCCAATGTCGACTCCTGATCCAGCAGTTTCAGGGAAAACAGTCTAAGGACAAGGAGAAGGAGTCGGACAAGGCCGAAGACAAGGAGGACAGTGAGGAAGGATATCCGCATATCAACTCCACTCTGATGATCTTTGCAGATGTGGAAAGCAGGAGTCGACTGAAAGTCATTAACCGAGAGGTGAACATGGTTGCCCCAGCAAAAGCAAATTATCTGAAATGGTCCCAAATACCCATCACATTCGACCAATCTGATCACCCGACTCATATTGCCACCCCTGGGAGGCAAGCTTTGGTGGTCGATCCAGTTGTCGAAGGCACTCGACTGACAAAAGTGCTGATGGACGGTGGAAGCGGGCTGAATTTGTATGCAAACACACTGAAAGGAATGGGCATTCCGATGTCCCGACTGAGCACTAGTAACATGAGCTTTCATGGAGTTATACCAGGGAAGAAAGCCGAGTCACTCGGCCAAATAGCTTTGGACGTGGTGTTTGGTGATTCGAAACATTTTCGCAAAGAAAAGTTGACGTTTGAGGTCGTGGATTTTCAGAGTGCATATCATGCCATTTTGGGGAGACCAGCTTACGCACGGTTCATGGCTCGACCATGTTACGTGTACCTCAAATTGAAGATGCCCGGCCCCAAAGGAGTGATCACTGTCACCGATGATCGGAAAAAGGCAGAAGAGTGCTTTCAGAAGGGCTCGAAGATTGCCGATTCCCAGGTGACAGCGGTCGAGTTCGAGGAATACAAGCAAAATGCAGATCCGAGTGACTTGCTGCGATCCAAGAAACCTGCCACAGAGTCTGCATTTCAGTCGTCCGGTGAGACGAAGCCTGTTCACATTCACCCGACCGACCCCGATGCAGCTTCGACCCGCATCTCCACAACACTCGACCCAAAATAGGAAGAAGCGCTCATCTAGTTCCTCCGTGAGAACTGGGACATTTTTTCATGGAAGCCCGCTGACATGCCAGGTGTTCCCAGGGGACTGGCTGAGCATCACCTAAGAGTCGACTCATTTGCAAAACCAGTCAAAGAGCATCTTCGGCGGTCCGCCGTCCAGAAGAGAAAAGCCATTGGTGAGGAAGTGGCTCGACTGTTGGCGACAGGATTTATCCGAGAGATATACCACTCCGAGTGGCTCGCTAATGTCGTCATGGTTCTTAAGATGGACAAGTCGCTCCGAATGTGCATCGATTTCAAGCACATCAACCGGGCCTTCCCGAAAGATCATTTTCCTCTCCCTCGCATAGATCAAATTGTTGACTCGACCGCGGGATGCGAGAGACTGTCTTTTCTAGATGCCTACTCCGGGTACCACCAGATCCGTCTGTACGGACCCGACGAGGTAAAAACAGCTTTCATCACTCCATTCGGGTGCTTCTGCTATATCACCATGCCATTCGGCCTCAAGAATGCCGGAGCCACATTTATGCGAATGATTCAGAAGTGTCTACTCACTCAAATCAGTCGGAATGTGGAAGCATATATGGATGATATCGTTGTCAAGTCACGAAAAGGTTCCAACCTGCTCGATGATCTCGCCGAAACATTTGCCAACCTCAGAAGGTATGATATCAAGCTCAATCCATCAAAGTGCACATTTGGAGTTCCTGGTGGCAAGTTACTCGGTTTTCTCGTTTCCGAACGGGGAATCGACGCTAATCCAGAGAAGATTGGCACTATTCTCCGAATGAAACGCCCTGTGCGAGTGCACGATGTCCAGAAGCTTACTGGATGCTTGGCCGCATTAAGTCGATTCATCTCACGACTCGGTGAAAAGGCATTGCCTCTTTACCGACTGATGAAGAAGGCAGACAAGTTCGAGTGGACTCCAGAAGCTGATGCGGCGTTTGCTGAGCTAAAAGCTCTGCTTTCCACCCAGCCGGTGCTTGCTGCTCCAATCAGCAAAGAGCCTCTGTTGCTCTATATCGCAGCCACAGGACAAGTCCTCAGTACTGTGCTTACGGTCGAGCGGGAAGAAGAAGGAAAAGCTCTCAAAGTTCAGCGCCCAGTGTATTATTTGTCTGAAGTCTTGACTCCATCCAAGCAGAGATATCCTCATTATCAGAAGCTTGTGTACGGAATATACATGACCACAAAGAAGGTTGCTCATTATTTCTCTGATCATTCCATCACAGTCGTCAGCGACGCTCCACTATCAGAGAGTTTGCACAACAGAGATGCAACTGGTCGAGTGGCCAAATGGGCGATTGAACTTCTTCCCCTTGATATCAAGTTTGAGGCAAAGAAAGCCATTAAGTCACAAGCAATAGCAGATTTCCTCGCCGAGTGGATCGAACAGCAGCAGCCGACTGAAGTTCACTCGGAGCATTGGACCATGTTCTTTGATGGCTCTAAGATGTTGAATGGTTCCGGTGCTGGGGTTGTCCTGGTTTCCCCCAGAGGAGATACGCTCAGATATGTGCTCCAGATTCACTTTGATTCCTCCAACAATGAGGCAGAATATGAGGCCCTCTTATATGGGTTGCGCATGGCCATTTCACTCGGCGTCCGTCGCCTGATGGTCTATGGCGACTCGAATTTAGTGGTCAACCAGGTGATGAAGGAGTGGGACGTGAGAAGCCCAGCCATGACTGGATACTGCAGTGCAGTGAGGAAGCTGGAAAAGAAGTTCGAGGGGTTGGAGCTCCATCATATACCCCGACTGAAAAATCAAGCAGCTGATGATCTAGCAAAGATAGGTTCCAAGAGAGAAGCTATTCCGAGAGGTGTGTTCTTGGAGCATATACACACTCCGTCAGTCAAAGAAGATCCTTTCACTGAAGAAAGTCCACAGCCCAAGAGCGCCACAGATCCGACTGAGGTTGAAGTCCCAGCAGTGGTCGACTTGATCATGGAGGTCTTGGTGGTCATTCCCGACTGGACAGTTCCATATGTCGCGTATATCCTGAGAAAAGAGCGTCCGAAGGATGAGGAAGAGGCTCGACAGATCGTCCGTCGATCTAAGGACTTTACTGTAATCAAAGGACAATTATACAGAGAAAGCGCGACTGGAGTTGGTCAGAAGTGCATAACACCAGAAGAAGGTCGACTCATCCTCAATGATATCCACTCGGGAACCTGTGGTCATCATGCGTCCTCTCGGACCATCGTGGCCAAAGCATACCGAGCCGGATTTTACTGGCCAAAGGCGAACGAGATGGCAAAGGAGATAGTGGATAAGTGTGAGGGATATCAGTTCTACTCGAATATGTCGCACAAGCCTGCATCGGCTCTGAAGACCATCCCACTCGTCTGGCCTTTCGCAGTATGGGGGTTGGACATGGTTGGTCCTTTGAGAACAGGACGAAGCGGCTTCACACATGTACTGGTGGCAGTCGACAAGTTCACCAAGTGGATCGAGGCTAAACCAATCAAGAACCTTGACACCGGTACTGCTGTTAGCTTCATCAGGGAACTAATATTCAGATATGGAGTCCCGCACAGCATCATTATGGATAATGGGTCGAACTTTGACTCGGAGGAATTCAGAGATTTCTGTAACTCCCAAGGCACACGGGTCGACTACGCTTCAGTCGCCCATCCGTAGTCGAATGGACAAGCAGAGCGAGCTAATGGCCTGATTCTTAAGGGGTTGAAACCCCGACTGATGCGTGATCTCAAGCACGCAGCTGGAGCTTGGGTCGACGAACTTCCCTCAGTGCTTTGGGGGCTGCGGACCACACCTAATGGGTCGACCGGAAGAACTCCATTCTTCTTGGTCTACGGAGCTGAAGCAGTCTTGCCGAGTGATCTTCTCCACAATGCTCCTCGAGTTGAAATCTACAACGAAGCAGAGGCTGAACAAGCACGGCAGGACGCAGTCGACCTTTTAGAGGAAGAAAGGGAGATGGCTCTGGTCCGGTGGACCATCTACCAACAAGATTTGCGTCGTTTCCACGCCAGAAATGTGAGAGGTTGAGCCTTCCAGGAAGGAGATTTAGTTCTCCGAGTGGATCAGCACAAACCACACAAGCTTGCTCCTTCTTGGGAAGGTCCCTTCATCGTCGCCAAGGTTCTCCACAACGGGGCGTACCGTCTTTACAACGTCGAGCATAATATCGACGAGCCCCGAGCTTGGAACGCGGAACTACTCCGCCCATTTTATACTTAAGTTTTATCACTCGGATGAGTTGCAATAAAGTACTTCTGTAGTTCATGGACCTCAAAATAACAGTGTCATAGTTCCTCCATAATTTTTGTCACTTTTTATTTTTGTCCAATAAAATTCCCCCTCAGTGGGTGACTTAGCCGCGAATCCGTTTCGCCTAAGTTTGTAAAAATCCTACCGAGTGGTGAGCCAGACTCCCACTCGGAGGCTTAGCTGCGAATCCGTTTCGCCTAAGTTATCAAAATCCTACCGAGTGGTAAGCCAGACTTCCACTCGGGGGCTTAGCTGCAGCCCTGTGCTCGCCTAAGTTGTAAAAAATCCTACCGAGTGAAGAGCAAACCTCTCACTCGGGGGCTTAGCTGCAGTCCAAGCACTCGCCTAAGATATAAAAATCCTACCGAGTGAAGAGAAAACCTCTCACTCGGGGGCTTAGCTGCAGTCCAAGCACTCGCCTAAGATATAAAAATCCTACCGAGTGAAGAGCAAGCCTCTCACTCGGGGGCTTAGCTGCAGTCCAAGCACTCGCCTAAGATATAAAAATCCTACCGAGTGAAGAGCAAGCCTCTCACTCGGGGGCTTAGCTGCA